>NC_056735.1:1706650887-1706950887 GCF_019279795.1 Protopterus annectens
ACAATGGGAACAATTATTAAACCTATATATATATATATATATATATATATATATATATGGGTTCCTATGAGTTCACCAACAGTTCAGAACATCGACACTCACCTCTTCGACACCAAATCATCGACTCTTCATAACATCAACATTTCAGGTAAGCGATCTTCCCCCTTGCAGGACCCATGATAGCACTTGTTTCTCTGTTACAACGCGTAAGGTTTACGTGACTCTTTACAATTTACCCTGACAGCGTTGTCCTTAACGTCGTAACAGAGAAACAAGTGCTACCATGGGTCCTGCAAGGGGGAAGATCGCTTACCTGAAATGTCGATGTTATGAACAGTCGATGATTTGGTGTCGAAGAGGTGAGTGTCGATGTTCTGAACTGTCGGTGAACTCATAGGAAACAATATATATATATATATATATATATATATATATATATATATATATATATATACATTTGCAGTTGTAAATTAGACTCATACATACCCTGCTGCATTGTTATAAACACTGTACTAAAAAGCCTTTATTAGCACAATATAAAATATTAGTACTATTTTGTACAACATTGATCATTACCGTACAACTGTAAAATAGAGTATTTTAATAAAGATTCTGTAGACTTTTAGCTTCCCAGAATTAAGGAAGGGATCCTTCCCAGTAAAGTACTTTCAGAAAAAACAAATCCTGTTGTAGATGTCAGTTACACTGAGGCCCATGGTGTGATGTGTAATTGGGAATCCCTGACACTGGCATAGCAGCCATGTACAACAGAAACCTTCTGATGGATGTGCCACAGAGGATTAAGTTTTAAAGGTCATATGTTGAGGTATGAATACAGCATGCAGTTGGGAGGCTGTGCATACCACTGTGCATAAAGACAGCAAGGCTGTAGCCATAGCTACAGTACAGAAATGTGGGAGAATCTCTACAAAGCAGTAACTATAGCCAGCGAACAGGTGCATTCATAAAAGGGGGCTGTGGCAATAGGTATGGTCATCCTACAGTATACTACAGATATCTCATTTCCCTCACAGGTATACATTTACTGGTGAAGTAATACCTGGAAAAGTTAATTACCCAGGAAAGTGAAATGTTACTGCAGGCCCTTTGCACACATGGTATGTGCACCTTTAACAAAGGTGCAGCAGGCATGCATTATTGGGACCAAATTTGGCAAGGTATGGTGCAGTGCAAGATGTGAATGCTTTGGACAGCTATAATAAGTCTCTACAACAGGTTCAGTGAAGGATTAGAAAAATGATATGCCATGGAGAGGAAAAAGCATGTGACATTAATACAAACAGGCCTACTAGAAATGGGTGAGCAACTAACTCTGCTGTAATCACCGAGAGTGAGGAGCTTTGGGGATCAGTCATTGGCCACTCATGCCTGGAGTTGACTTGCAGTCTCCCATATGTCACTCAAAGGAGCACCAAGTTAGTAACGTCAGTTACAATATGGCACAGCACACTCCACTGTGTGTTTGAAGAGAAAGATTGACCCACTGGTTTATAACTGCAATGACCTATACAAAAAAATATGCCCATCAAAGTATGCTATATCTGCAGTTTAGAATGTAGTGCTATGCCTGTGTTAGGGGGTTATGGAGACTTATTAGTATTGGCAGACAATAGTGTCACATGTTTCTGTTTTCATGGGTTTCCCCTGGTACATATTTTGCCTCCACTGATGCTTCCATGAGATACACTACAAACACCATCCAATATACGTCCTCAGGCTATGCCTTCCATGGGAGGGTTCAATTGAGGGAATGTCTGCTACACACTGTTCCCAATCAAACTACATGGAATTGTGGTGAGATGGTATCAGTGTCACCTTGTGGGCACACAGTGCACCACCCACAGCCATAGATTTCATCCAGACTATGAGCAATAACATTCCTCCAACTCAATACCTATGATGCTTTATCAGACTGCAGGCACACTTTCATGTAGACTGCCTCTTTCCTGTCATCTATGGGCACACAGCCTACCACCCCCAGTCATGAGCAATAATGTTCCTCACATTCATCATACACAGTACACCCCATCAGAGTGAAAGTTCATGGTCCCATAATTCTAAACCATTCCTGTAAGGGACTACATCAAGCCTTGATGCCACAAGCCAAAAAATGTTGCAAAATGGCAGCTTGCCCCATCACTAGAGTATGACAGCTCTGACTCCCCACAACCTCCCAGGGTACATGGCTTCAGTGTTCTCTTCTCATAACCCTACCCCATATTACAGTGTTGAAGTCACATGTCAGTATTCAGTCCCCACCTGTACAAATGATGATTGTCCCCTGCCAACCTTTGAACACGTATGTTTATGGTGATGTCTGATGCTCAGTGTGGCTTGTACATAAACTGTCCTACACAGCTTAGGTGTGATAACACATGCATCCTTATGCTCTGTTTAGTTGTGGGACAGATGCCAGCTCTTTGCCATTGCTGCAATGTATTGCACCCATCTCTGCCTAGGTTATGGTACTGCTGATGCATGTTCCTCCCCTGACTCTCAACCCTGCCCTTTTACTTAGGTACAAATGGTAATGAAAGTCCTGCCAAGATGTCCACTTGCTGCTCTGTCTGTTTGTGTATTTCTATGTTATGCAACACAGCAAAGACAATAAAAATCTTGTTGCAGATGTTGGGACTGTTTTGCAGTGTCTCTTCTGATGTGTCTAAGCAGTGGAAGCATCTCTTGATTAGGCTGACACCTGCTGTGTTATATTATGCATTTCTGTGTGGGCTGCATTATATGACATTTACTGGATGGTTTAGGAGTTGTGGAAGGGGTCATAGGTCAGGGCTCAATGGCATATCTGGATTTCCCTACAACTGTCAACAAATAACAGATGACTTGCTCTCCACATGCATGGCACCTATGTCTCTCTGCATGCAAAGCACCTGTGAGTATAGATCTATCCGTCTAGAATATATGAGTGTGCAGCTACTACCCATCTGATCCTGTGTGAAATTCCCTTGCAGGAACCTTTCCTATAGGTTGGACATGTGCTAGATGTGTAAACCATGGGAATTGCCCGGGTGTGCATAGACAAATTACTAGTAATGCCCTGGGCATTACAAACTACCTAGCAGTTAAGGAAGCAGAGGCCTTCCTCTTGATGTACTGAAGGCCATAAGTGGTACCTTGATGGGAATTTGTGAACTCTGTGACTCACAGGACATCAAGGATCATTTGCATACATGGTCATTTATTTATTTATTGACATTTGATTACTAGGAAAGTCTGACTGAGTAGAAGCCCATTTTCAGTGTAGGCCCAGGGAGAAAAGCTCCAAATTCTTACAAAATTTTTTAAGAACAATAATTTTACATCTTTAAAAATGATACAAGAAACAACTACATTTTAAATAATTATGCCAAATTACACATAATATGAAAACATTGGTTAAGAATAGATACAAGTAATATGACAATTATTTAATATTTAGAGACGTTTTAGCCAGTTTATACAGAAATTAAAGATAAGTTAGTATAATACAAACAGGAAATGCAATACAAAGTGAGAGAAAAGCAGGCTTATTGTCTATTTACAGAGAAAACCAGGGGAGAGAAATTGATAGAAGTAGGAAGTGAGTGAAGAGGGTACAGTCATTTGCATATACTGTGTGGTTCATCTGTATGGAGTTCATCACAACCATGTCATTATACACTCATTTGTATGTAATGCGTACCATGCTATTTTGCCTCTTGTGTGACTGCAGTGTCCATGTTGTAGAATCACCAACTCCCTGTGCATTGCTGCTACCTGTAGCAATTTCCACTGTCAGTCAATAACTGCTTGTCAATAGACCGTGGTCTGGTGGGGTTATACTGCTGCAGCATGTTGCTTAGGTAGGTTTGGACACTTTTCAGGTAGGTACTGGCATTTGTGGGTAGCCGCTAATTGAGAGTTACTTAGGGAGTGCCGTAACACAAGCCACAGAAGTTGTTTTAGACATATACAGTGCTGAGTTCGATAGCTGTGGTTTGAGGCAAATTTGACTATTTTAACAGTGGTCTGGTGAGGAAAGTGAGACGGAATGCAGGTTGATGAGTATGCAGGTGGCACAAAGGATAGGAAGAAGGAAAGAAGATGCTATGGTTATTCTTGCTTTGTCTGTTAAGTATGATTTTATCTTGGGTACCTAGTTTTTGGTGAGCTGTCTTTATTGCCTGTTTTACGTGATGGTCTAACTAAAAAAAAAAACTGAAATTAATATAATTTAATTTTATGTTCATTCATTCATTACTTTTCATTACAACTTATCCAGTTCAGAGATCCATAGCTTATCCCAGTAAGCAATGTGTCTAGATCATGAAGTTAATCCTGAACGGGACACCAGTCCCTCTCAATACACACAGATAAACTTCCATGCACATTTCTCACACAGATAAGGGCAATTGGAGACATCAATCAGAGAACCCTGGGAAAACCCACGTACATAGGTAGAACATGTAAACTCTGCATAGAAGACATCCTAATCAGAAACTGAACCAGACAGACAAGCACTGTAATGTAGCAACCCTAACCACTGCACCACTGTGCCTACAATTTAAGTTACTGCCACAGCATTTCATAGTGGAGTCTGCACTAAAACAAGTTACTCTAGCCGCCTGGCTGGCTGGTCAGCCACAGCATTTACCTTGTTGATATTTCTACATAACCGTAAATTGGGACTGAGCTGACCTAATGCTTGTACTTCAGGGAGCACCACAAAATTCAACACTGGGGCTACCATTAAATAATAATGATAATGAGTGGCCTCTTAGGGTTTATGACTCCTCAAAAATTATTTTATATGCATATGATGTCATAATCATGGCAAGTAAATTTTCTTTCTTCCCATGAATTGTAACAAAGGGATTCAGACAATAAGCAAAGGTGGCTTTTCAAATGGATCTGTAGGTACTAATACTAAGACAAAAGTTATGAAATTTGGAATTGACAAAGTTTCCTTTTTATGCACAGGAATGAACCTGTTGTATAAAATGCTAGGAAATGTAAGTTCTCAAATGTTATGTTTAATGACAAACTTAACATTTAAATGCATATTGTTTAACTTCTTTGCTCAAGAATCAGGGACAAAGATAAATATAGTGGGGAAAAAAGGCTCAAAATCATATACATTTTTTAACTATATTACTATAATTTCACTTAGTTAACGGAACAACAGACTTTGCATCAATATGCATTTTTTTGAAGAATAAGAAGTATGAAACTCTAACCTTCTTTCGGCTTTTCCCGGTTAGGGGTCGCCACAGCGGATCACCTGTCCATTCATGATTGGCAGTGGAGTTTTACGGTGTCGAGTTGCCAGCCTGGTGCCCAACCTTCCACAGAAGGCACAAGTATGAAACTCTAATGACTGTCATTATTTACTGACTTTAATCTTCAGTGATTTACCAGAAAATCAAAAATGTTATGAGAGATGAGTTAAAAAAATGAGGCAGCTGAAAGCTCTGTTTAAATAGTTCAATGAGTTAAAACAGTACTACATTCATAACAATGCAAACATTTCTCAGTCCCACTGCACATAAACTATAGCATTAATACAAGAATAGGGCTTCTATTATGCTGTTACATGCTTAAAGTTGCTGGTGGCTTGGTCATAATGGAAATCCTGGTAGATCAAACACAGCAGAAATTAGTGTATATATAACACCAAAGCCACAGTGTAATGGATATTATTTCTATTACAATTTTTTTCTAATGTTGCCATTATTTTAATGGATTAAAACTGAATTTTTAGGCTTCTTTTCCTTTTTGCACATGCAGTTTTCCATGGCTGTTCTTTGGATTTGTATTTGTTCTATGTAGCCTTGATTTACAATATTTCATCTTTCATTTGACTAATGTAGGATACTGAACTTCATGAGTATCAACTTTTATTGTATGATTCATGTATTATTCAAACTTTCTTTTGTATTAGATGCAACTAAATGAAAAAAAATTCTGTTTTCCTTAATTAAGTGGCAACAATAAATATATTATCAGTTGTGACACAGGCGTATGTCTTGAATATGGAGTAATTTGGTATTGAAGCACTGATTGCTAGTTTTATTAGACCCCTATATAATGATGCCACAGAAAGCTACAAGGAAAGCATACTACATGATGGTGTGCTTTTGTTATTGCATAATGGAGAATTGAACACGACAGATGTTCTGATTAAGCAGTTGTAATTTCTTTAAACACCTTTCTAACTTTTATTCAGTTTCATCTCCCTGTAATTTACCCACACAGAATCTCCTGGAGTACTTTTAATTTATGAGCAGTGACTGGTAATTTGAGTTGCATGAACTACATCATTGCATGTCAGTTAACATACTTTTTTAAAGTGTTATATATTCTGGTTTATAGGTTCATAGGTTGGTACTAGGCTATCGGCCCTAGGGCCTATACAAGCCTAGCCATAACAATTCCCTGGCTATTTCTTCCCACAGTATTTACTTCCCTGATTTGATCATATATTTGGCTTGGTCAGTGGCAACTTTGGAGCAAACAGCTTTGATTTATCATTCTGTTTTACATCTTGTCTAAGTTTATACTATTTTAGTAACAGCTGTATTTCACACTTTCATACTCCTGTCACCTTCTTCTAGAAATTACTTTCTTTTAGCAAACGTAGTTTGGAAATTACATGTAGGATTATTTCTACTGCCTTTAACTGATTATATTACTTTTTTAAAATTTAGTACTATCAAGACTATTTTTACCTGTAAATACACATGTCCCAAGTATAAGAAATGTTTTAAAAATGCCTGAAAAACTGGATCCTGCAAATAGATAGGACTTAGCCCTATGAAAAAATACAGTGTGAGCACTTTTTTTCCTTCTAGAAAATAATTATTGCTTCTTGAAAGCATGTATGTGTGTGTTTTAACTTGTTATATTTATACTCTTGATATAACTTGTAACAGTTTTGTAATAATGCATATAATAGAGCAGTTCATCCTATGGAAACTGGATTTATTCTTTATTGAAAACCAGGTATAAAGTGAAATGAAATGAATTATGCATTATCTCAGCTCCTTACAATTTCACTCTGATACAAACAGAAATATTAACTGCATGACTTGGTGCAATTTGTCAGGATTGCAAATAAATAATATTGTCTTTATTGCTGTTGTAGAAATAGTACAGGACACTTATTTCCCTTGTTTTTTTGTGTGTGGAATGTGGTCTTAATATTGTTGCGGGACTACTTCTTCTTTCGGCTTTTCCCGGTTAGGGGTTGCCACAGCGGATCTCCTTGTCTACTCGTGATTGGCAGTGGAGTTTTATGTTGTCGAGTTGCCAGCCCAGCGCCCAACCTTCCACAGAAGGCACACACACACCCACACTCACACCTAGGGCCAATTTAGAGTGTCCAATTCACCTGCAGCATGTCTTTGGGATGTGGGAGGAAACCGGAGCACCCGGAGGAAACCCACGCGACCACAGGGAGGACATGCAGACTCCGCATAGAAGGCACCCCAGCCGAGGATTGAACTGGAGAACCTCTTGCTGTGAGGCGGCAATGCTAACCACCACCGTGGTCGCCCAGTATTGTTGCGGGACTGAACTTTGTAAATCAAACTCTCAAGTATGCACACGGGATATGCGACTGTATATGCTTTTATTAATCCACCCTTGGAGTGCCTTTAAGGGTGGTATTCAGAAACAGTTGCACATGTGCACAGTAAGCACCTTGCTCATGTTGCAGACATGTACAATAAAAAGCAGTTCATAGAGGTTTCCTGCACTTATGTGCAGCCCTTGAAGTTGCACTGACTGTCACATGCAAATAAATGCATAATGACATTTAAATGAGGACACTGTGGTAATGGGATAACTTTCCCACATTTTGCGATTCAGTCACATATTGCTACATAAGGGTATGCTGCATATACTGGTTATAAAAAGGCAAAAGCACCACCATTTATATTCACTTTGTAGTCAGCAAAGATAATTGGTCTGGCTTCAAGTTTAATTTCATGCTTTGAGATGATTAAGTATTGCAACCTACTGTGCATAGTGGGGCTCGGTGCCCAAAACAGTACATTATTAGGGCTTTGGAGTACTCTGGTTTCTTTCCACTTTCCAAAGACATGCAGTAGGTAAATTGGACACTCTAAATTAACCACAGGTGTCAATGTGTGTGAGTATGTGTGGTGTGAAAGAACTACAATGACAAAGCTAGCCACCTGGTGGTGTAAACCTTGGCTCTAGAGGACTGTCACTGGTGAAGTGACAGCTCCAACCTCATGTGCAAAAAATGGGAAAAAGGGGTTGTGGATGGATGTATCAGTGGTGTACTTGTATGGCTCACAAATAGAAATTGGGCAAATGTTTACCTTTCCTATTCTTGGGAATATCAAGGTATGTATAATACTCACTGTACTTGCATAGGGACCTTTCAGAGGTAGAATGGAGACATGTTGTATATCTCATAGCCATTGGTCTTGAGGATACTGCAGTAGTTACTCAATGTTGTTATGTTTAAGTATGAGCATATATATTTCTCACAGTATGAGCATATATATTTCCCACACTTACTGCAGGACCATGCCACTAGCATACATGCTTTTTATGGTCTGGCACACTTCTCTGAGATGTTTGTGATAGATTGTACCCTACAATGGCCCCCTCCAGAGCCATGGGGGTAGAGGTACTGTAATAGCAAAGGACTACTATTCCATCAACTGTAAGTCAGTCTGTGATGTAGGTGTCTTATCACCTATAAGCCAAGCATCCTTGCATTTTCCATAATTCCCATATTTGGCATACAAGTTCACTGTACCATCACTTCTTGCATGTCAGAATATTGTATTGGCACCTAAAAGGTAAGTGCACCCTAAATCACTGAGTATTCCCACAGCATTTTTGTATACAAGGAGTAATGTGTAATGATTAACTATTGTATCTTCATGTGGCTCCTCCCCATTATGTTTTTTTCAGGTAATGCAGGCTACCAACTCAAACCCTGGCTAATGATACCTGTTCATAGCCTACAAGGAGTTGCAGAGGAGCATTACAACATTTTCCAACATGATCCTGTCCCAGATATGGATTGTCACTGAGTGAGTGTTCAGTCTGCTTAAAATCTGTTTCCTCTTTGGAAAAATCTGGGGGGTGGGGCTCTTCAGTATTACCCTTGTACTGCATGCAGAATGTTTACTGCTACCTACATTTAGAGTATGATTCTGCATTGGTCTGTTGTTCCAGTGCATACCCAACCAAACATGCACCTGTGTCTCATTCACCAACTGACCCTTGCACCTTTGAAATTAGTGAGAATGTCCAGCCGATAGCAGCAGCAGCACAGTACCCTTACAGACACACTCATGCATGATACCCTGCAGTGCAGACAAAGAGGTAGTTTCTAGTTCACAACTACAGGCCTTGAGAATCACTGTCTGACAATATGACTTTAGTGCATGCAGCGTCAACTGTACACTGTACTGTTTAGTGTATGTAAGACTCACACTGAGCATCAAAATTCCACCACACACCATACAGAAGTGTTTAGTTGATATAGTCACAGCTATCAATATGCATAGTGATCATTGGACAGAGACAAAATTGCTAGGCACATTAGCAGAAGGATGGGCTGGAACAGTAGGTTGGGTTGTGAGTAATCCTTCATACAAATACTTTTCCAAGTAAGCATTTACCAGAGGTCTCAAGTGCATCCATGACGATGTGATTCTCCTCAGGAGTGAAGTTATCCTGCCCATGTCTTGTTCCTTGCTTCCATAATATGTTTTCACTAAGATTAGCACAGTAGGCATTACTAGGTGTAGGAATTCACTGCACTAACTTAAACACAATCTGTACTCCACCCTGCCAACTATGTTTAACAGTACTATGTGAGTCTGTCCAGTTCTGATTATAAACAGTGTAGTGTGTGTGTGTGTGTTTATCTGTCTATATTGAGCACTAATCTGAATTACATTACATTAAATATTTGCATGTATTACTTGAGTTCTGTATGTTGTGTGGTGAAGGATTGAGTGTGTGACTGTAAGATGCTTGATGTTGTGTTTCACTACATTTGATCATGTATGAGCACAATGGTACTGTGCTTTGCTATTGCCAGGTGCCAGTAACACTGACAGACATGAAATACTACTAACTGTACCATACAGTGAAAATAAAAATCCCCAGGTTCTTATGCTGAAATTGCTGACTGAATGGCAGTTAGTACTACTAGCAGAATTCCTCTTACCAGTACTGTAGGTGCACTTTTGGGCCCTGCCTGTCCTTATTGTAAAGAAATGTTCAGAGTACATTCAGTTTAAATATATCTTGCTTTTACTTTGGCTTTCTGATGATTTTCACAGAAACACGATAACCAGTAGCACATAAAATGGTGATGTACATGATGTTCCAACAAATTTAGCTATGTTTACAAAGTTCTTAAGTACATGAGGCTTTTTGGTAAATTGTTTTATAAAGTGCATTATTACACAGATCTACACATCTCCATCATCATAAAGAAGTATACAGAAGCATGAAAAGAGCTATGTTGTGAATGCACACATAACTGTCTGAATTATGCCTGCTCATGACTAACTTTTCACAATGACATGCAAATCTGCAGCTGCCTGTGCTGCTTATAGTGATATTACACTATGCAGGTTTCACACAATTAACAGTCTTCCTTTTACAGAATGGACACCATCTTGCTTCTTGACGATGGACACTAGGGATGAGTTCTGTGTGAGCCCAGAACACAGCCCAATCTGGTGTGCCAAGCAGACTAACTATTTCTCCACAGGTACTGCACTAGCTACAGGGATATACTGCACAAAGCTGAGACTGATACATTTAAGAAAACAAGTAACTGGACAGAGCTCACAAACCATTTAAGCCTTGAAACTGGAATCCCTAGAACAGGAGAAGAATGCCATCACTACTTTGATAAATTCCAGAGAAGGCAGCCCAACCAGCTTATCCACTACATGGCAGAATTTGATCAGCAATGTTAGGAGTCTTTCACTGACTGTTTTTCCCTTGGCTTTTGGTACTGCAATTCAGCAGCTGTATGTAAGATAGGTTTGTTTCTGTAATGAGGTGGCAATACCGCCAAATTTGTACTATGGCACTGTTGAATATTTTGCTGAATTGCCACTGTGTAATGCAGTGGCAGTCAGCACAGTCCATGGGAAATATATTGCTTAAAAGATGGGTTTCCTGTACTTTTTTCCTATTTTTACACAACATGATTATTACTTTACTCCCCTCTTTTTAAAATTGCATCCCTCTATGCATGTAACTACACATAGCAGGATACACTTTAATATGTTTCACTACATGTATGCCACTTGTCAAGCCACTGATGACCCAAGACAGTTAGTGAGCAGAAGGAAATCACACCTGTGTAAAGAAACTGTTGTAACCTTAACTTCTGAAAAGGTTTTATTAAATATTTGTTTTATTTGGGTGGGTTATGTACTGGTACCAGCTGTCTGTGGGCATACTCAGAGTTTATAGTTTGGAAGGTAGACAATACCACTAAGTCCCCTGAAAGGAGAGTACTGGTCATAGAACATTTACATTCCAGCTCAGCATATTGTTATTCTATATACAAATTGTCAATGCTTGTGATGTGCTAACAGTGAGCTTTTTCTTCTTCCATTTTGGTTTGCAGCATAGGAGAAAAAGCACAGTCACATCTACTATTGCAGGCTAAAGAATTTGATCTCCCAACCTTATATGTCACTCTCCCTTCATTTATTAACTTCTCAGTTAATTTGCAATATTTCATCAATTGCATTACATTAATGATTGCCTTCTTCCCATTTTTACTTCCACTGCAGGTCCAGAACAGCCTGGGGCACCTATGTTGTACTCCTTCACTACAAAGGAAAAGAGATCCCCACCCCCTGCACATCCTGGGCCTACCTTATTGGGCTGAAACAGTGTGACCTGTGTATAGCCCATATCATTGCAGTCACCAGTAAGAGCAGCCCCAGCTGCAGGCTGTGGTAGAAACTGTAGTTGAGAGGATAATAGAGAGACACTGGGGTTAACACCAGTGCTTCTTGCAGCAGGTAGACAACCTCTTGACCCATCAAACTCTGGCTATTGAGCCTACAGAGACTACTCCTTCAACATCAAGGACTGCCCTCACAAAAGCCCCTGAGCAAGGCTCTCAATAAAGGTCTCTGGGACAGTAAGCTGGTATGGTGGTCCCCCATCCCCCATTATTTATGCACCCACTCTATTGTAACATATCCACTAACTGTGACTTGCCCCACTCCCCCCTCCATCAGTTGTTTTCCATCCTGTCTTACCTTTCTTCTGAGAGTAATATGTATTTTGCAGTTGCACACTCATCCCCCATCTTTTTCAAGAACCCATGTCTCTTCCCTATTTGTCATACCTTCCATTGCTTCCTCTTTCCTTCTACACTAAAAATAGCAATATACCTTCCTCTCTCACCTCCTCTAGTGCAACTCTCCTTTGTCAACCTATTGTGTTAGTGTATGCTCTTTCCAACTTTCATATCCATCCCCTTTCCATACATGTAACTGAAATAAACTGATATTCATCATTGGACACCAGCAGAGTAAGGTTGCTTGTATAATGGGTTTATCAGCTTGTCACCACCACAATGCAAAGGCATGAGCAACTTCTTGCGATGAAGTCCTGCAAAATTAAAGCAAGATTGCTCTTACTGGCTAACTTTATAAACTTCCAAAGTTACAACAGATCTCCATGTGTACAGTTCATAAGCATTTGTGCTAATATTATAAGCACATTTTTAGTCCATCTGACATGTCTGTACAGTTGTCTTGGTCTGGAATCCTCCTAGACTGCATGCATGTGAAAACTAGCACCACTGGTTCACATACAATGCATTAGCATATTGGTGAAGCTCCTCTATTTGGAGATTCAACTTGTTTACTTGTGCAGTGTGTGACAATGAATACTACCCTTAAACTGAGTATTATAACAGCTGAACAATATTGTGTGAGATACTTTTCAACAGTATATGGGGAGGGATTTATAATATCAACACATTTTCCAGGCAGAGAGCTTATTGATTAATTATGGAATTATTTTTCATCCTATTTTTGTGTGTATGTGTGCTTTGGTACATTAGTATGCTCTGAATAATTTTAGCTCTGTACTTTTCTACCCCATTATACATTTTTCCATTAGGCATTGCTTGTTATTTTCCTTTCCCTTTTTTTTGGGGGGGGGGTACATTTAAAGAAGAAGAATCCTTGCTCCAGTCTCTATTGGACTATTGTAGCCCTCTCTGTATTTACCATTAATATTTGCAAATAAGTAGTCCTTCAGAGGAATGTACAGAGGGTTTGATTGCATGATGGGTAATTCTTCATATTTTAAATGGCTTTCATTTTCTGTTCTGCTAGAATAACCATACATGTATTTTACTTTATGCCTTTTTTAATCAAATGGTCTAAACTGTTTTATAGCTGTTTAGTTACTGCAGAATATATACTATAGATCCATCCACAACCCCTGTTTCCCATTTTTGTGCATGGGGTCTGGGTATCACTTCAACAGTGTCAATCATTTAGAACCAGGTTTTACACTACATATATATTATGATTAAAAATACCTCCAACAAAAGTCAAAACTCTTTACACTACTTTTCAGACACTTGACAAATGCACTATTTTATATCAAAAATATTTAAAAAAACAAGATAACCTAATAATTAATCAAAAACAAAACAATTTAAAAACTGTTCATTTTCTAATCCTAGCAATGCCTGCTAAGGTAAGATTAAGTATACAGTGATCATCCACAAAGGAGGCCAAGAAGAGCAGAATACCTCTAGTACCAGATGACCACCCAACCTGTAGATAAGGCCTGACACAGAATTTCTAAGATTGCCACATAGCAAATTTTCCCGAATGCCAGGAAATAGTCTGTGAGGAAATCCAGAAATCAGGGTCACTGTCAGGAAATTAACTTGGGGTGAGTACTTGAAAGGTATTTTGAATCATTCTGAGAGTTAACACATTTCTGGTGTACGTTTGCTAAAATATATACTGTCTTACATGAATTTCTTATTTGCATTTAAATTATTCTGAAAGAATAGTCTTTTGTTAATTTTTACTGGCATCCTGTGTGATATAAAATGTGACAATTAACACACAGCTACAGTATTCAAAAGAATCATTTTCATGATGAATTTTAAAAGTATACAAAATCTAAAAAGCCAGAGTCTTCTTTTCTATATAAGTGAAACTACTGATCTGTCCTCCAGGTGCACTTTATTTTCTCTGTGATAAAATTACATATGCTTTTTTGTCTTTAGTATAAATAGTAACGTAGATATGAACAAAACCTCAATTCAGGAAAACTGTAATGTACACACAGCAGGATAAAATGGCCACATCTTCTTCCTGTCCTCTTTTTATTATTATATTTTTCAGTTGTTCCCCATGCTTATCCCAGCATAACAGTTTCAACAAGCATAACAGTTGCAAAAGCAGTATTACAAAATATCTTTTAACATGAGCAGCATCATAATGCATTTGGCATATTATTTAGTGTTTCTTGTAAACTATTGCTAGCATGATTATTAACTTTAAAAGAAAAGCAATACACATTTACCTTACAGAAGCCTCCTCTTAGTACGAAAGAAAAATCTGGAAATGGAGCCACTCATCCAGTTCTCTAGTATTGGGAGCAAAAGATCTGATTCTTGAGGTGTTTGAAGCACTATTTAGGTATTCTTTGTTTTCTGTGTCTCAGCAGTGTTCGTATATAACATCAGCATGTTTACTATGCTGGTGTGGAATGCCAAAAATAAATGAACACTGCTAACCAGCTTGCACCTGCCTCTACTTATTGCTGACTAATCAACAGCTTAATTCCTAGGTGTATAATGGCCTAGCAGGGTCACCTGCCATGGTCCCATCCTAGTCTTAAAATGACCCCACTCAGAGGTGGGCAAAGATCTTGCTATAGTGTGTGGGGGGTCTGAGAATACAGTGGTCATTATATGTTTACTTTTCCTCACAATCAAACTTCCGAGGTGTGCACAGAAGGTTATTACAGCTTATGTGTTGGCTGGGGATAGTGTAATCATTTCTTGAACCTTTCCTCAAAATCACACTACAAAAATGCTCATAAAAGGTCACTATAGTTTGTCAAGGGCCAGTGTACTGTCTAGGAGCAACAAGCTGGAATGTGTTGCTGTGAATGTTATTTCTTTTTCACTTTCTTCACAACTGAAATCAGATGTATATGCAGGTGGCTATCTTCTGGGGGTAAGGGAAGAAAAGCATGCTGTAAATGTACAGCTTGCAGTAACAGGTTAAAATATCTTGTGCTCATTTCCTCTTTCCCTTCATCTTACTTTGACTAAAGAGGGGCATACAAAAAATGTTTTGTCTTTTGGGGCTTAGGGCTGAGGAGGCATCTAACAGCAGTAGCTTGAAATATGACTATGGTCATTTGTCTTTTCACTTTCATCCCAATTTATCACCACAGGAGAACACAAAATGTAATTATCTTTTTTTGGAAGGGGAAGAGGGGAATGCAGTCACTCCAGATATGATTTATGTGCCCTTACAACCATTTCCTTCTCAGTGTATTGGTAACTACTGTATCAGCATCCTTAAACATTAAGCTTTAGATATAACTTATTTATTTTTTGAATGAAAAAAATGCCAGTTTCTTTCTTTAGTCATGATGTTTTGTTCAGTCCATCATTGGACCACAGCTTGGGGGAAGTCTGTAAAATGCACCTCAGAGTATTGAGAACTCCATAGCTTCTGGAGGCCTAACAGCCTCCAACCCCTATTTTAATTAAATTAATTCCTACACAGATGTTGTACAGTCTTGGCCAGTTAGGATGTGTTGAAATGGTGTAGGAAAAAGCTGAGAATAAGACAAAGTGTGAGGAAACAAAAAGTACACTGGATAGTATGTGGCAAGGATATGAGGAAAACAGAGGAATTCTGGGTCACGTATCAGGATGACAGTAAACACAGTAAAGGTATGCCATGGAATTCTTTGCCTAGGGTTCCATATCATCTACGTCTACACATGTAGTCACTGTATATGGCAATTAAAAATTGATGATTCAGGGTGTGGCTTGCTAAAATGGATGTGGTTACCCTAAGTTTTCTTTATGCAGGAGGTGTGGTTTATTTATCAGGAAATGGAAGGATGCCAAGGTGGTAACCCTCTAATACCAAATGACTGTCATAGCCGGCTTTAAGCACCAGTGAGCTGCGGTCACTTGGGGTTCCCTGGTCCTAGGGGGTTCCCAACAACTGCAAGTTATCTTATATTGATATTTTGTAACATGTCTTTCAAACCAAGTGGGTAATAATAACTCTTATTTATATCTCCTTTAAAACTCAAAGATATCTGTGGTTATAGTGCAAGTGTTTTGTCAAGTAAGAGGCTTCACAATTCTATTAAATATTTTAACACTGACATAGTGCTCCTGCCTTAGTTAAAGTCTACTGATGGACATTCTCTCTATTAAAACTAACAACATTGCCAACTTTAGGTAACTGCAACATCTGTGGCTGTGTGTGGGGGTGCTTAATCCCCCTTAACCATGTGGGGGCCACACAAACACTACTGCTGGTTGGAGAAAAAAATATATTAATTTTCTGATTACACTCTTTAACTGAACAGGGTTTTGATATGACCCTGTTAGGATAAAGCTGATAATGGACATAAACAAGGTAAGCATTAGACAGATAAGGAGCCCAGAGTGACTGATCTTAGTGCATACCTTGGATTTTAAGAAGAGCTGATACTCATTGAAAGAGAAAACCATACCTGAAGACTGGAAGTTTTATAAATACTAGCAGAACACCAGTTACTATAACTCTCAACTTTGGTCAAGAATTCTGAGCAAAGCCAAAAATAGCAGCAACTCAAAATAAGAAACACATTTAAATATTACTCTAATTTACCTAAAAAGTTAAAATAATGACACCTTTTGCATCAACATAATTTTTGGACAATATGAATGAAACTGATCCCGTGGTTTATTGACAGTCTGTAATCCTGAATGATTTATCAGCAAGTCAAACTTATTACAAGGAACAGAGCAAAATTATGAGGCAAAAATCATGCATGGTCTAGGAAAGCAGGAACAGTGACAGCTATACATTACTCCTCAATGAGGTAAATAAAAGTGACTTATCCCTGCTACTATTCGATGACTGTTAAACAAGAGTCACTGATCTAGTGTGGCAGTACCAGTGTTGTGTAATATATTGCCATTTACTGAAATAAGTGTATTATTAGTATAGCTATGACTCGTGTGTGTGTGTGTGTGTGTGTGTGTGTGTGTGTGTGTGTGTGTGTGTGTGTGTGTGCGCGCGCGTGCGTGCGTGTGTCTGTGAAAGAAAATCACTGATTTTTATCTGTGCTCATACCCAATAATGCCAGTACACAAACATTACTCTTCAGGGTATCAGTAAAAAATGCAGTTAACTAGTGAACATATTTCAAAAGTAAAGTATAAAATATATCACAAAACATTCAGACAATTAAATCCTCTAGGAGTCTGGTGGCTCCCACTCCCCAGACTGTATAAATGAATTTTGACTTGGACTTAGTGGTGGCTTCTGCTGTCAACCTCACCCATTCTAAAACCAGCCCTGCTGAGATATGTGTGTGTGTATGTGTGTGTGTGTGTGTGTGTGTGTGTGTGTGTGTGTATAGAAGGTTGCTGAACGTTTTGTGGGGCTGGGGATTTTATGGTCATTACTACTTTAATTTTCATCACAGTCAGAACTTAGAAATGTGCACAGTAGGTCATTATAGCTTGTATTTGGGCTGGGGACAGTAAAGTCATTATTTTCTTTTTTTTTTTTTTTACTTTTCTTACAAACCTCAGAAGTGCACAAAGAAGGTTACTATAGTTTGTGTAGAGACAATGTACTGTCTGGGAGCAACAAAGTGGAATGCATTACTGTAATCATTTTTTTCACTTCCTCACAATCACACATCAGGCATGTATACAGGTGACTGCCTTTGGGGTAAGGGTGAGGAGTGTGGAGGCAAGCTATCTATATGTATGACGGCAGTAACTTGCAATACATGACTTTGGTCATTTGAACCTCTGCTTTCATCCCAGTCTAACACCAGAGGGAGGCATAGGCAGTGACTGTCTTTTTGGGAGGGTTGGGGAGGCAGGCAGTACTCCTACACAGGATCTGTGTATCTTCACAACAGCTTGTTTATTGCGGTCTACTATTTTGTTGGTCTTAAACATTAAGTCTTCGGCACAATTTGTATCTTCCTTGAAAGAAAAAAAAATAAGGCTGAAAGTCATTTCTCACAAATTATTTTTTTTATACCACCACTGGATTAAAAAGTTGGGAAAATGACCCAAAATGTATCCCAGAGCATCTATAATCCTATTGGCTGCTGGCCCTCACTTAACTGAGTTACTGGGCTGTTCTGGTCAGGAAAAGTGTGCTGAAAAGATGCAAAGAAAAAAGAAGTTATGTACTTACCATAACATTCCATCTGCATTGTCCATCTTCATTTATCCTTGACCTGTTGGTTCAGTTCCAGTTGGAACTGACTCAGCTGTTAGTACAGCCCACGAGGACCAAAAACTCTCTAGCCTAAGTCCTTCCCAGAATGCTCCTCTCCCAATTACCTCAGATTGAGTTTGCAGATAGAAAAGGACAGAAATTATTATCCTAATAATACCTTCATGGAGACCATATCTGGCATCAAGGGCAAAAAATTAATACCTAGGATCATAAATCATTCCACCAAGAGGTCTGAAAGGTGGGAGGATGGAGGGTGGGGAGTCAAGGATAAATGAAGATGGACAACACAGATGGAACATTATGGTAAGTACACAACTTCTTTATCTGATGTTGTCAATCTTCATTTATTCCTTGATCTGTGGGGACAGAGTCCCCAGCTACCGTAGATCTTGGGAGGACTCATGGAAAGATATTCCTTAGCACCATAGAACCAAAGGATGCTCTTCCCCTAGACAACAAATCCAATTTGTAATGAATAATAAAGGTATGAGGGGTAGCCCATGTTGCTGCCTCACAATTCTCATCCATGGAAGCGTGAGACTGGAACACTGCTGAAGTAGCGACTGCTCTGCTAGAATGTGCTTTAACAGGCCCAGGTAGTTCAACTTTACTCTTGCTGTATATAAAGGAAATAGAATCTTTCAGCCATCTTACATAAAGGGACTTTGATAACTGACTTTTACTTGCAAAGGAAACAAACAGCTGATCCGACTTTCTTATGTCTTTTCTTCTATGAAGATAGAATCTTAGTTGTCTGTGAATGTCTAGTAAATGCAAAATGTACTCTCCTTTGTTTGAATAACTGGGACAAATACTGGTAGATTGATTGCCTGACATATTCTTTTCTGACACCAACTTTGGCAAAAAGGAAGGGTTAGTCCTCAAAGAAACCTGTTCTTTATGAAATATCAAATAAGGTGGTTTACAAGATAAAGTTTGAATTTCGGAAGTCTGTCTTGCAGAAGTTATAGCTACCAGAAGTATAGTTTTTTAAGACAAGAATTTCAAGTCGCAGTCAGCAGCAGACTCAAAAGGAGGATGAACTATTGTTTGTAATAAAAGACTTTCAGCTTTTCCCAGTTAGAGGTCGCCACAGCGAAACTCCAGTCCGCTCATGACTGGCAGTGGATTTTTATGGTGCTGAGTTGCCAGCCTGATGCCCAACCTTCAACAAAGGCATGCCCATTCACGCTCGCACCTACCTACATGTCTTTAACGTCATTCCGCTGTGGGGAGGGCATGTAGACTCCATCCACACAGAAGGTGCTCCAGCCGAGAATCGAACGGGAGAACCTCTTGCTAGGAGGTGACAATGCTGCGGTTGTTTGAACTATTGTTTGTAATACTAAGTTTAAATCCCAAGGTCTATAAGAATCCTTATATGGCAGTTTTAACATAAATGACCCTTTTAAAAATGCCTTGCAAAGGCTATGAGAAATTAAAGAACATTCTTTAAACCTATTATGAGCATTTTAGATAGCTGCTACCTGAACCTTAATGGTAGAGGAAGAGGCTCCTTCTTCAAACAGTAAGGCTAAGAACTCCAAGACTTTATTGATAGGAGCATAGAAAAGATCGATGTTATTTGCACAAGCTCAGAAGGAAAACCTCTTCCATTTACTATTGTAGAGTTTTCTGGTGGAAGGCTTGTGAAAAACCAGAAGAATTCTACATACTGGAGAAGATAGTTTATTATGCCTGGCAATCAATAGAACTGGAGAAGCCAAGTCATGAGCTTGAGGTTTTCAAGGTTTGGTGAACTAATCCCTCTGGATGGGATAGGCGATCCGGATCTGAGTCCAGAGTCCATGGTCACTGAATCAGAGAAGGCCAGAGGAAGGGGAACCAAATCTGTTGAGGCCAGAAGGGAGCAATGAGGATTACTTTGCTCTTCAACATGATCGCTTTCTTCAGAAACTGAGGAAATTAACAGGAAGGGGAGAAAGTCGTAGAGGAGTCTGGGGGGGGCAATCATGCAGGAGAGTGTCTCTTGGAGACTCCTGCTAAGGGGGAACGAGGGCAAAGTAGCTGCTGCACTTGGTATTCAGGGCTGATACAAAAAGATCGCAGCAAGGCTGGCCCCAGAGATGAAAGATATTTTTCGCCAGTCTGGGACTGAGATACCACTGGTGAGGCAGAAGAATGCATCTACTAAATTTGTCTGCTATCACACTTGATCTCCCTGGGATATGCATTGCTATCAGAAAGCAGTTGAAAAAGATCGCCCACTGCCAGAGTTTGAGTGCTTCTCGACAAAGGGGGCATGACTTGGTTTCTCCATGTTTGTTGATGTACGAAACTACCGACATGTTGTCTGTTTGAATCCCAATCATTCCTACAGGGAGAGCAGTTTGAAAGGCCTGCAATGCTAAAAGCACTGCCCTCAGCTCTAGAACACTGAAATGCAAGCTGGCCTCCATGGGGGACCAAGCACCTTGAACAATTTTGCCCAGATAATGCCCTCCCCATCCCATCTGGGATGTGTCCATGGTCACTATGGCTTGGGGCTGATACAGGACGAAGGGGCAGCCCAGGAGAATTTCCTCTGATTGAAAACACTCAGCTAGGTCTTCCTTGCAATGGTTGGTAATCAAAATCTGGTGTGACATTGGCTGATACAGAATGGACCACTGGGATGCCAGAAGCCAATGTAATATTCTCATGTGATATCTCACCAGGGGAACTAATGTGATGGTCACTGCCATAGAACCTAGAGTTTGTACAGTAAGTTGTGTGGGTGCAGTTCTGCTTCTGATAATCTTCTCCACTTGATTTTTGATCTTTTGCAATCTCAGACAAGGTAAAGAAACTATGCAAGTACTGGTGTTTAGTACTCCTCCTATAAATTCTATATTTTTGAGTTGGCGTTAGATATGATTTCTCATAATTTATCATAATCCCCAGGTTGGCACAGGTCTGGAGAATGTAATCTCTTGCTTGTTCTAGTAGATTCCTGGTGGGAGCGGTAATGAGCCAGCTGTCTAAGTACAGAAATACCCAGAATCTCTGCAGTCTCAAGTGAGCTGCTACTACTGCCATGCACTTGGTGAACACCCTAGTGGCTGTGATGAGACCAAAAGGCAGGGCTCTGAACTGGTAATGACTGGCTTCCAGCTGAAAGTGGAGGAATCTCCTAGAATGTTTTTTTTTTTCATTTTAATGTGATAATACACATCCTGGAGATCTACAGAGCATATC
Source organism: Protopterus annectens (assembly GCF_019279795.1). Classification (NCBI taxonomy): domain Eukaryota; kingdom Metazoa; phylum Chordata; order Ceratodontiformes; family Protopteridae; genus Protopterus; species Protopterus annectens. Next base: position 1,706,672,604 of record NC_056735.1, read on the forward strand.
CAATTGTCTTTCCCTAGAAATATGAGGACAGACTGAACTGTGACCATCTGGAATTTTGTTTGTTGAACCGATTTGTTCAAAACACTTAGATCCAAAATTGGTCTCCAGTCCCCTGTCTTTTTTGGCACAGAAAAGAATATTGAGTAAATTTGGGACTCTAGCTAGTCTGGTGGGACCTCCTGGATGGCTCTTTTTGTAGCAGTTTTTGAATTTGTAATACTGCTGGTTCCTGCTGACTGGGTGGAACATCAGGGATTTTCTTGTATCTTTGGGGAGGTAAAATGAAAGGTATGGCGTAGTCTCTAGTTATAATCCTCTATACCCAAACATCAGGAGTAATCTGAAGCCAGGTGTGTTAGTGCAGGGATGTGTCCCCCAACTGCCTCCAGAGGAAGGCAATTGGGCCTCCTTTCAGGAGCACTAGTAGGGCTTGCCAAGAAAGGTATCTCTGGAGCCCTGATTTTGCGGGCCATCTCTGCCTCGTGGATGGCATCTTCCATTAAAGCTCTCCCCTCTGCCCCTGGGGAGCCACCACCACATGTATCCTGGAAAGGCCCTTGGGACTTTCTGAACCACATTTTCCCATTCCTTTCATTCATCAGAAAGGACCATTGGGGAGTACAAAATGTACGCTCACTGCAGAAAGGGTTTTTCCATCCTTTTCACACCTGGACAATGTTTCTTGGACTTTAGGGCCAAAAAGGGACTATCCGTCAAAGGGGGCATTGATGAATGAAGACTTGAATGGCTCCTCAAATTCGCACAAGGGAATTCAGGTATGTCTCTTTATGGCTACGCCAGATCCTGCTACTCTAGTCGTCCCTTCGGTTGTATGTGCTATGAGCCTCATGGACAAATTGGAAATGGACTCTAGGGTGGCCAACTGAGAAGCAACCTTATCTTAGACTTCATCAGATATGGCTCCTGCCAAGGTATCTGATAACTCTTTAATCAGATTCCTCGGGAACCTGGTGAAGTGTGGCATAAAATTCAAAGACCTCAAAGCAAAGGTTGATGAAGTGTACATCTGCTTTCCAAACCTATCCATCACCTGAGACTCTCTATTGGGAAGATGGAGAGTGGGAAGTTTCCTCTGACAGTTCCTTTTTTGTGGCTGCCACTTCCATCATGGCATCTACTGGTAATCCCTTTGCCCAAAACTGATGGTCCTCTGGTGCAATTAATACTTGTCAGGCCTCTGGAGGATAGGTTCTATGGTGTTAGAAGACTTCCACACCCACTGTGAGATCAACTTATTGAGGTTGTCAGGAGGCAGAATAACCCAAGAAGTAGATGGTTGAACGCTGAAGGCCTGCAGGTACACTGCTTTCTTTGAAGAGGTCTTTTGGGACATCCAACCACCATTCTGTTTAAAGATTTCAAGGATGTCTTCAAAGGAGACATCTTCCTGGGGAGACTGTAGGGAACTCTCCCCTTCATCAAAATCAGTGTTCTCTGTGATGGATTCCTCCAGGGAATTGAAGTGTTTCCTCTTACACTTCTTTTTCTGAAGAACCTCCACAGTGGGATGAGCTGGGGAGGTATCAGAAGAGGACAATACCTGAACTGGTGTCTTCTGAGACTTTGGTGCTCACTGCCCAAGTGTTGAGGTTGGAGGAAGCTCTGGATGAGAGGAAGGAACTGGAATTTGCTCTGACGGGGAAGGAGCCGACTGGATGCCCACAGTGGACAGGGCCCTCTCCATGGCCTGGAGGGCAGGCTCCCCCAAAGAGAGAAGGGAACCCGGAACCAAGAAAGACTCAGAACCATGGTCACTTCCTGCTCCTAAGAAGCCACCCCCAAAGTTGAAGCCAGGGTAGAGCTAATGTGTGCTGAAGCCCAGGTGCAGAGACAGATCTGAAAACACCAAAGTCGAATCTCACCCCTTGGAACTGGCAGCATAGCCACGACCCCAAAGAGATCTCTGGATCCAACAGGACCGAAGAACTCAGGATAGAAACTAGTACCAGAGATGCAGATCTCATCAGAATAGTAAAAGTCTGTGCCAGGAAACTCAGAGACGGAATCCCCAGTGCCGCAGAGGAGGAAGAGTTGGAGTGGTTACAGAAGACGGGGATCCAGCACCCTAAGGGTCTGGAACCAAGGACACACCTGCCAGTCCCCTCGCTGTGAGGAGATGATCCACCAACCTCAAAACATCCATTTCTGTGAGGCTCTTGGTGGAACGAATTGGCTGAGTAGAGGGGGATTTCAGTCTCTCTAAAAAGGGGCTGGGTAACTGACCAGCAAAGGGATCTATAGATGGAAAGTACCTGGTCCTAGGTCTATCCAAAAATGAAAATTCAGTATATTCAGTAGGAACCGAAGATATCAGTGCTGAAAAGGAAGACGGTACCGAGGCTGATGGTTCCATGGGCTGATTTAATATCAGTACCGATAACTTTGGCACTGAAGGAGAAGTCACTCGGCACTGTAATTTCTTGTGTAGAGACTGTCAGTGCCATAGATGTAGAGGGAACCAAATTCTAAGTTTTTTGGTCTTCAGTGACAAGGGAGAGCCTGGCACTGAACGACTCCTTTTTTGGTTTATCTACTCTAGATGAAGATGATGATGATGAGGAGACAAAAGGGTCAAATTAGAAAAATGGGTAGGAAAAAAGAGATATAGAGAAATAACCTAGTAACTATACAAAAATTGGTACTTGCGTATTAGCGCAACCAGATTTTGTGGTTGCTGTAATATGAATGCTGGCATGAAAACGAGTGTGGTAATTAGTGTCACTTGTTATTTTACGTCTTTACTACTTACAATAAATAGGTTTAGCTTACATTCAGGAAGATAAAACAACTCTGAAAGTCTTCTTCCTGTTTTGTCTGCTTTACACAAGCACGGTTTAATTGCCTGGGCTGCTATGTATGTTACTGTCGAAAGGAGTGCTTTTCTCTATGGAATACTGAAAAGAAAAACACAGAGAGACATGGAGAAATGCTTTTTGGTAGACTATTTATCAAAATTTACAAACAGAATTGAAAGGAGGAAAACTTTTTTTTTTTTAAGAATAGAAGCTTGCAATAACAATAAAAGGTCTGCCAAACTGATGATATTGCATTATGCTGACATGTAGGGTAGTTTGGTATGTGAGAAGTTGACAGTGGTGCTTTGGCTACTTGTGATAGTGCTATCCTCGGACAAACGGAGATTGTGTTTCAATGATTATGGCTAAAAAAGATGTGGATTTCTCATTCGCTGTTGTACTGTTTGTGTGTGTGGAGAGAAAGTTGTCAGCAATTGTAGTCACATCTTCCTGAATGTAAGCCAGACTTATCTGTTGTAAGTAAAGACGTAAAGTAATAACTTACGCTAATTCCCACACTCGTTTTCAGGCCAGCATGCGGTTAAACATTACTTTTTCCATGTTTAATCGATAATCCTGCCTCAAAAAAAATTCAGTGTGAAAGAAAACAGTTAATGTGACATTTTCAAGTCAGTATTGGTAAAATTTACACATCTGGAAGCAACCAGTATTATCGCTAAAATCTGGTTGCGATAATACGCAAGTACCAAAAAATTATCCAAAGTTTTGAAAAACCTTAAGTTAGCTTGAGAGCAGATTGGTAACGTGTCTGTCACAGGAATCGGCAAACATTTAAGGTAACTGAGAGAGAAGCATTCTAGGTATGACTTAAGCTTGAAAGTTTTTAGTCCTAGTGGGCTGCAGTAATGCGTGGTCAGTACCATAGATTGGAACCAAACCTACATGTCAAGGAATAAATGAAGATCGACAACATCAGATTTACAGTTGAACAGCAGCACTGAATTTCTTTCCTTAATCATAATTTCTGTTCAAACCATTGCTGGACGAAAAGGTTGTGTAAAAATAAAATAAAATGCACTTCAGAGCTATAGAAAGTTGTGACTTCTTGAAAAAAGCTGAACAGTTACGGCAACATCTGAAAAAGGGAAGAAAAAATAATGTGCATGGTATGAGGACCCCAAGATGGGGGGGGGGCAGATGGGAGGGAGGGTGTGTGTTGGGGGGGGGGGGTTAGCAGTGTCTAGAGCGCCATTTCACCTAAGTCCAACCCTGTACACAGAGTCACTGTAATGTATCATTGTTGCAACTAAATGCCAAAACCTCTGTGAGATGGGCCAACACAGTAAGGTACATAAGTGGATCTTAATGTAACCGTATTGTAGCTACAAGTCATTCTCTGCGTACTACTCCTAAAAGTTTGCAGAATTAAATAAAAGGTTGCTTAGGAGAGGTGGCAGTGACAGGGTGATACTTAGTCTGGAAGTGGCCAGGGGCCCCCAACTTGACATTTGATAGGGGCCACCAAAATGCTAACATCGATCCTAATGACCATCCACTTTGTTGGGTAATAGTACCATATTTCACGGCAAGTGAAATAAACATATTGTATTCATCAAAGGTTGCGCTGCTGTTTTTTAATCATATTACTGTGTTGGTGTGGGTAACCGATATTTTAAACTTTTTTGTATTCTTTTTATAGAGCGTATCAAGTTTGTCTTAATGTACCATCCATATGGAAGCAATAAAGCACCAAGGTCAAGCAGTACATCAAGAATCCAATTTAAAAACAAAATTCACAATGTTTTCTTTTCTTAAATAGCTCACAACACAGCTCACTCCAGTCTGATAGACAAACTTGACACGCTCTATAAAAATAATACACAAAAAAAGAGTTTAAAATATCGTTTGCCCACATCAACACAATAATATGATTAAAAACTGTAAACATTACAAAAGTTAAAAACTGAAAACAGACAAAACACAAATAAGATCAAAAGCAGATCACCAGAATCAAACCCAAAGCTGACAGCGAAATCGTAATGCGTCTCCATATAGTGGAACTAGCCACTATCAAGCCTTGAGACAAGGAACACCCACAAGCAAATACTTGTCAGGAACCGATAGCGACTAAGTCGCGAGATAGGAAGACGTTACTTTTTTCTTGTCGGTAGCACTGGTTTCACTATTCCTGAACTTAGCAACAGTTTCTAGGCACAGTGTATACAACCAATATGGCTGCTGTAATATCCAATACAGAGTTGTAGCTGATACACCCGGTGGAAAATTGCTGCTTCAGAAGACAGACTTCTTTGTTTAATCTTGAGAGAGTAAAAAAAAAAAAAACGTGCAGGAACGATGTCTGCTTCACTGACGGTGACTCAACAGATAAACAAAATCGGAAAAAGCAGTAATGGATACAGGCAGCATAGAGTGCACGATTATCTCTATGGTAATTGTATACCTTGGGGGCGGGGGTCATTGCTGCTATGTATTACTAATATGTATTGGTTTTGTGAACATGCACGTGTATGTTTTGTATATAGACTGTATTACTATTTTAGGTTGCTATATGTGTAGTTGCTGCACTTAAATAACTCCGGTGCAGTTTACCATTTGTGGTATAAACTATGGCAATCTGTTATTCCGCGTTATTATTATTTTGAGGTCGGCCTTAGCGTCAGAAATATGGAATTATGTAAAATTAATTGTCTTTTTTACATCAAGACTATCTTTTTATTGTCGAGAGAGTACATTTAAAGATATATCAGAGGTGGCATTTTTCCAAATATACTCTGGGGTAGTACTGCTGAAAATATTCCATGTTTCAAGTATTGTGCCAGTGTGGTATCACAGAACGCCACATTCAGTGCTATCTGCTTTTTAATTCACAGTCATAGCTTATAATGTTGTAGGAGATGCAGAATGATAACATTTAGGGAAAATTGTGCCACTTCTTTTTTTCTGGCACTGGGGTGACTTGGTGAAAGCATATCTGCCATATCAACATTCAAGAAAACTACAGAGTGAATGGACTCTTTTCCAAAATGGAAAAATACCATCCAGTCATGCAAATCTATATATATGTGTGTGTGTGTGTGTGTGTGTCTAACTTTTATGACGTCTTTATAGTTCAACCTTGAGGTTTATACCTGTATCAGTATGATATAGACATCATTACTCCAGGATTAATATGTTTTATTCTGTAATATGGCTGATTTAAATTATATTTATTTCTATTTTAAATTAAAATTGTTTAATTCTGAAGTTCCAAGTTTGTTTACTTACTAGGCCCACTGTTATATGGCAGATCTCTGTTAGTATTATTTTTGATAGGTGTCGAAGGTGACTAAATAGGGAAAGCTTTACACTGGGACATGCCTTCACCTACTTGCACAGACAGTGGCAGGCCTAACTGGCATCAAGGAGGGGGGCTGCCAGCCCCCTGCTGTACATAATTTCTAAGTTATTTACAATCCTACTTTGGGGGCTGCAGAAGCCCCCCCCCCCCCATGTATGTTATGCTGTTTCTTTACTCCCGCATCTCCTAAAGCACAAGATCACAGTAGTGCATCTAAAAGCTGGGGTGGGGACAACATTGCTGGAAATGTCTGTGCATATGATTTTTTTAAACAAGAAACATGTTCATGACATAGGCAACCATAAATTTATATAAATGAAACTAAACCATACTGACAATTTCAGTTGCAAACATTATACATTACAAACCATACTGACACAACTGTAGCTGCAAACATTATACATCACTTATAATATATCCAGTCATTGTCAATCAAACATTACATTGCTCATTCAAATCTTGCCTTCTTTTAAACCTTGTTCCTCCTCTGCATGTATTGATCCCACAATTTCCACTTTTTCCTATGTAATTTGCTCTTATCCTTTTCTAAAGATCCCATTTTCCAGTTGTTTTATCTCTATGACTATCTTTGTTACTTCTAGTAAAGTTGGTTTAGACTTTGATTTCTATTTTCTAGTACTTGCTTGTTTGGCAGCCACCATAATTAGACTCAGCAAGGGCTTACTATGTCTAGGTAATTCTGATTCTGTATCGTAGCTTGAAAAAATCCTTTTTTTTTAAGTAGTTACAGCAGTTTGCTCACCCAGTATCTCTGACACAGCAGTCTGCAGGGAATCTTTAAAGTCTGACAACTCATTATGCTCCCGGAAAATATGTTCCCAGGTACCTCTTTCTTCCCCATCACACCTCCAACATTTGCTGTCTACCTGAAGAAAAATTATTTAGAGTCTACTTGGGGTACAAAAATACATATGTAAACACTTCCATGCAAAGATCCTAAATCTTCTAAACTTTGTTGCATATTTGGGAGACATACATATATCTCCCCATTGATTTTTGGTGCATTGCTTATTTATTTATTTTATTTTACATTTGTTGACCGGGCTAGTCTAGCTGGATATATTTCCATTTTCAGTAGAGGCCCGGGGAGAAAAGCTCCACAGTATATGTAAAAAACATACAACATTTGAAGTGTAATACAACAAAAACACCAGGATAATTGTAAAGACAAAAAGGAAAGATTTGCATGCAAAAACAATTCACTAATAGGAACTAATATCATTACCTATAAGTAAACTAAACTACAGAGAAGCAAAAATCAGGGAAAGGTGAGTAGGGAGGAGAAGTGTGAGGAAAGTAAGAATAAAGTAAAAAAGAAAGGATAAGAAAGGATTAAACAAATTTTCAGTGAAGAGGAAAAGAGGTAAGTAAAAAAAGATAAATTGTTCAGGGAAGGGGGAGAGAGATGCAGGGGAAGAAATGAGATAGAGAGGGGTAGAAATTTAGTCAGGTTTAGTGCAGGAACAGAGCCAGTGACTTTTCAGATGTTCTTTTATTCTTTGTTTGAAGAGGGGCAGTGATGAGATTAGTGTTATGTCACTGGGTAGTAGATTCCAGTTCCTTCCTACTGTACTAGAAAAAAGAGAGTCACCAGCTGAGTTATTGGACTTTGTTAATTTAGCCATAAGTTTTCTAGAAGAACGAAGGGAGTTAAGATTATTGTATGGGATTAAAAGTTCTGAGAGTATAGGGGTGTTTGAAGGCTGGTGCAGTATTTTGTGGGCAATGTTTAGTTGGGGGATGAGCAGAAGGTTTTGGAATTCCAGCCATCCTAGTTGTTTCAGGTTAATACAGTGGTGGGTTCTGAAGGGGTTGCCAGTGGCGAAGCGGGCGATGTTATTGTAGCATATAGCCAGTTTATTAAGGTTGGCTTTCTTAAGGTTGGTAAATATAGGTGAAGCATAGAGAAGTGTTGACAATAGATGGGAGTGGGCAATCTTGGCTCTAGCAGATTCAGTTAGGAAGGATTTAATTCGGTATAAGGATCCTATTTTTCTGTTGACTGATTTAATGGTGTTATTAATGTGTTGATCAAAAGAGAGATTATTGTCGATGGTTATTCCTAACAGTTTTGTTGTAGGATCGGGTGTGATAACTGTGGTATTATTAGAGGAAATGGTGAAGTGTAAGGAAGGGGATCGGGTGGTGGGAGTAAAGAGAAGAAGTTTAGTTTTTTGGCATTTAGTAAGAGGGAACGTTTATGGAACCATGTTTCAACTGAGTTGAAGATATTTTGAGTAAGTGAGCAGAGTTCAGAAGGAGAAGAAGCAGAGCAGATAAGGGTAGAGTCGTCTGCATATTGGATGCAGGTAGCTTGAGGGATAGCAGAGTGGAGATCATTAATGAAAAGGGAGAATAGAAGTGGTCCAAGAATGGAGCCCTGAGGGACACTAATGTTTATGGGTAGGAGAGAAGAGAGTTGATTTTCCCATAGAACTGCTTGTTGTCTGTTGCTAAGGTAAGCTTTAAACCATTTAGTGGCAAGGTTGTCAAAGAAGAGGGATTCAAGTATGTAAATTAAGGTGGAATGGTTGACCATGTCGAATGCTTTGGAGAGGTCAATAAAGAGAGCTGAAGAGAGAAGGTTGTTATTACGATTCCTATTGATGGTTTCTACAAAAGATAAGAGAGCAGTGGTAGTACTGTGATGAGGTCTAAAGCCATGTTGACAGGTTGCTATTATGTTGTGCAGAGTGAGATGTTGTAAGAGTTGCCGGTGAATACATTTTTCCATAAGTTTTGCTAATGGGGAAAGGAGAGCAATTGGTCTGTAGTTGGAATAATCAATAGAGTTACCCCCTTTATGTAATGGAATAATATGGGAAACTTTCCAGATCTCAGGGACGGTTCCTTCTTTGATTGTCCTGTTTATGAGTATGGATATAGGGTATGCAATCACTTTGGCAGCCCTTTGGAGGTAGAGAGATGGGAGCTTGTCAGCTGAAGGAGTACAAGGTTTAAGTTTGTTAATAAGTCTGTAGATAAATGATGTGGGGATAGGTTGTAGTGTAAAGTTATAGGATGGGTCCATAGGGTTACTTAGAGGGGTGACATAGTTGATGTTCATTTGTCTGGCTAGGGTTTGGATAGAGTCAATAAAGAAAGAGTTAAAAGTATTAGCAGTTTGGTGGGGGTTGTCTGGGTCAGCATAAAGAGGGGTGGGAGTTTTGGTTGTTCCTGGGGAAAGGAGTTTATTGATTGAAGACCAGAACTGTTTGGGGTTGTTAGGGTTTGTTTGTTGGAGTTTACAGTAATAGTTTTTTTTGTCAGTAATAATTGCTTTTTTTGTCATATTTCTAAGCTGACGGAAGTGGATAAGATCAGGGTTATTTCTATGGTGTCTCCATGAAGCCCATACTTTGTTTCTGGCGAGAATTAAGTTTTTAGTTTCTTTAGAGAGCCAGGGGGCAATGTTCGGTTTCATTCTGATAGTACGTTCGGGGGCATGTTTATCAAGAATGGATAGGAAGGTAGTATTAAAGTATAATACTGCATTATCCAGAGGAAGTGTTTTTAAGGGGTTCCAGTTACATGAATTTAGTTCAGCTTGAAATAAATCTATGTTAAAATGTTTGGTTGAGCGAACTTTTCTAATGTTTGGGAGGTTTGGAAAATCAATTTTGTCTCTTGTAATATAAGTCAGACAATGGTCACTGATATCATCTGGCAGGGTTCCTACATCATAAAATTGTTTGTCTTTGTTTATAAGTATCCAGTCAAGAATGCTGTCTTTATTATTAGGCTTATTGATTCTTGTGGTTGAGGTCATGGTTTGGGGGAAACCATGGAGGTTAATGTGAGAAGTAGGATTTTCAGCATTAATACTTTTCCAGTCTATGTTAAAGTCACCAAGAATTACAGTTTCTTGGGGGTAAGTAGTGGATACCCAGTTGAGAAAGGCTTCTAAAGTGGGTATATTGTTACCAGGAGGTATGTACATGCAAATTATGTAAAGCGCTTTCTTAGAGTTCAGTTGAAGTTTTGTAATAATGATTTCTGCTTTGCTATCCTGAGTTGGGTTTACAGATAGGGTGGAGATATTTAAATGATTCTTATAGAGGATTGCAACTCCACCACCTTTACGTTTATTCAGTCTGTGTTCCCAATCTTTTCTAACTTCCTCTAATTGATTCTTATAGTTCATAGGTAGGTACTAGGCTATCGGCCCAAGGGCCTATGTAAGCCTAGCCAGCAAGGTTCCATAGCTTACGCCACCCAAGAAAGTTATTTTCCTGTGCCACTGTCCAGCAGAGACACAGAAGTGATCCTCGGGGTGTGTTTCCTATTTCCCATCCACTCATCAAGATTTTTCTTGAAGAGTGCTAGTGAAGAACTTTGCTTGACATAGATGGGTAGCTTGTTCCAGAGTATAGGAAGTCTCTGGGACAGGAATCTATCCCTCCAGCATGTCCTGTTTATTGTGGTGACAAGGTTTAGGTCCCTAGAGCATGTAGCTCAGAGGGATTGGGATTTTTTTAGGTGTACCATGTCCAACAGCTCTGGGTTTGACATAGTTTTATATGCCTCGGAGTAGGCGATATGCTATGGAGTAAAGCTGGAGTTTTTTGAGACGGTCAGTGTAGGGCATTTGTTTGAGGCCAGTAATCCTCTTTGTGAGGTACTTCTGTGGCCTTTCCAGCTGCTGCAGATGTCTTGTGAGGTACACTCCAAAAGGGGTGTTGTACTCTATAATGGGTCTAATGAGTGACGAGTAGAGGGGAACAATGACCTCTTTTTTTCCTGGATGAGAACCCTTTTATTATGAAGTGTGCCACGTAGAAGGACTTCCTGACTACTGTGGCGATGTGACTATCAAAGGAGAGACTACTGTCCACCTGGGTCCCAAGGTCTCTTATCACGCATTCGGTGTTAAGTAGATTTCTGCCTATGTGGTAGTTCATGGGTACAGAGTTTTTACCAAAGGGGGTGATGCTGCACTTTTTGGCATTGAGCTTGAGGCCATGGCTCTGACACCAGGCATCTGTCTCAGTGAGGCCCTTCTGTAAGATGTCCACATCATTTGGGGACTTGACTATGGCTCCTAGTTTGCAGTCATCTGCGAACTTCGATAGTCAGAGGCCTTCTGTGTTAGCCTGTACTTCAGAGACATGGATACTAAACAGGAGAGGTCCCAGGATGGAATGCTGTGGTACTCCACTTGTCACTGCTTTGAGGTCAGATTTGGAGCCTGCAACTTTTACAGTGTGGGCTCTGTCAGTGAGCCAGTTGGCAACCCATCTTGTGATGTAGGGATTTATACCTAGTTTAGTCAGTTTAGCTATAATTCCAGAATGAGGGATGGTGTTGAAAGCTTTGACGAGGTCAAGATAGGCTGTGTGAACCACCTTACCCTCCTTCATGGCTTTGGTGACTGCCTCAAAGAAGTCGATCAGGTTATCGTGCAATATTTTATATGCTGTACTAATTATTCTTTTTTAACAATAACTTCTATTGTAGATGCTACTAAAAACATCTACCAGTGCTGGTTTTTCACTAAGGACTCCCCTATTTCTTTCTCTTTGCCTATAGTTTGATATCAATCATTGATAGAGAAGACAATCTCTAACTTGCAGTCCCGATAAGTTCATGGCATCTTCCCATTCTATTACCTTTCCCTCTCTAGTTATTTGTTCCCAATACCTTAGTTTCTTTGCCAATTTTCTCCAATAAATTCCAGCCCCTCTTACCTATTGTCTGTATTCCTAATTGCAGTCATCCCTGTCAGCAGAATATCCTTTCTCCATTCCCATGTTGGCTTAGTTCTTAAAATATTTTTTGCTACTTTATGAATATAGTATTCTGTATGATTATTGTTATTTTCCTTAAAGGTCTGCATTCAAACTCCGAGTCTTTCCTTGTTTCTTGAGCTTCAACCTGTTTCATCATCATATTTTTCCACTTTGAATTATAATTTTCTGCTTGTGCTGCTTACAAGAGCCTTAACTATGTTGCTGTGAAATACCCCTTTAAATTGGGTAATCCCAGTCTGCCCTGTTTTATTGGAAGAATAAGCTTATCCCACTTATCTCTTGCCATCTTCACCTTCCAGATAAAACCCTTCAGCTCTTTATTAATTGCTATCCACAGCTTCTCTTATTGAAAAAAAAAATCATTCAGCTGCTTTTACTATAATTGTGCCCCTTAGTTTCTTAACCTTGACTTATCTTCTGTTTCCTCCCTTCTTACTTAACTAAAAAAAAAAAACACTTTATTCAGCGGCTTTTACTGTTTTTGTGTCTCTTCCTGCTTTATTACTTTATTTATAGGACACATTCTGCTACTTGTTCTTATAGTGTTCAATTGTATTTATTTTGCTGCATTTATTACTGCTTGTTAGTAGCCTGATTAAATTGTAATCGTTACTCTAAATGTCTTAGTTTTGGTTAAAAGACTTTGGTTTCAGGCCAGTTATTTTATATTAAGAAGGTTTGTGGTCTGCACTTTTGTGGGAGGAGAGGGTACCCTCTGTCCTTCTGAGCTGGGAATTGCTGGGTGATGGCCTATTCCTATTGTGCTTGTTCTAAGTGTTTTTCTTCCATTTGAAGCACTTGGGTTCCAAACCATTTATTTTATATCAGGAAGATTTGTGGGCTAGACTCTTGTGGCAGGGGAGTATAGCCTACACCCTTCTAAGGTAGAAATTGCTGGTTGAAGACTCTTTGCGTCTGTTATTCTGAAAGTGTCTTAGTTCTGGTTTAAGCACCTGGGCTGCAAACCAGTTACTTTACATTGGGAGGGTTGTGGTCTAGACTGTTGTGGCGGGAGGGTGTGTCCTACACCCTTCTAAGCTGAGAATTGCTGGTGAAGGCTTCTTGTGCCTGTTATTCTAAGTGTATTTATTTTGGTGTAAGCACTTGGGTTCCAAACCACTTACTTTACATTAGGAGGATTTGTGGTCTAAACCCTTGTGACAGGAGAGGATAGCCTACACCCATCTGGCTGGAAAATGCTGGTTGTAGGCCTGTTGTGTCTGCTATTTTGAAGTGTCTTAGTTCTGGTTAAGCACCTGTGCTCCAAAACCAGTTGTTTTACATTAGGAAGGTTTGTGGTCTAGATAGACTCTTGCAGCAGGAGAGTGTGACTTACACCCTTCTATGCTGGGAATTGCTGGTAAATTGCTGCACTATTTAAACTGATTTCTGCTGTTGTGACTGTGATTTTATGCACTTTGAATTTCTAGTACTTCTGAATTTTATACCACAGGTTAGGTTCAGACTTGCTGAATCTAGACTGTTTAGTATCACTTGAGCATTAAAACCAGCTCTTCACTGAGATACTGAAATATCGGAGGCATCCATTGCTTCCAAATAACTATAAATGCCTGTTTTTGCTCTAATATTGCACTTTTAATTTGTATGTACATTCCAGTGTCTGTTTGAATTGTCTGAACTATTTTTGGTCACATTTTACTCTGCACTGTACTAGTTCAGCTGTAGCACTGCCTAGTTCCAAGTTTACTATTTCTATGTCTATTTTGTAACTTCTGAACATCAACTTCAAGCCACCTCTGTTGGTGAAGGCCCTTCTGCACCTTTGTGTGAGGAGAGTGCTGTCTGGGTCCCATCTAATCGAGGGTGACTGAACTAGAGGTCAGAGAGAGAGAGTTCTTATTGGCTAGTTTCAGATAAAAGGGTATTTTCTTGTTTTATTTAAGCCGTGCATTTGCACTTGTTTGCGTGTAGTGCTCCATTGTGCATTGCCGCATAGTGGTGGCTACTGTTGGTGGTTATTGACACAAACGTTTTGTTTATTAAATTTTCCCTTAGCACTTTGCTTTTGGTCCTCCAGAGGCTTCTCACGACCCTGCTCTGCTGTTAGGTGGAATACTAAGCCTAGTCACAGAGGTACCAACACACCTCTCCCCGACTAACCACTCCTAAATGCGACCTCTTTTTCCAATCATATAAATTTATATATCTCTATAAATGAAACGGACAATTTCCCACAGTTTCTCCAGCCAGCTTGGTCAACATGGGTATCCTGAGGCAGTGTAGCAACTGTTTCATGTTCACCGACAACCCTCTACTCGTAGTCCACACAAACACAACATGTGAGAGATGCAACTATAATAAGAACCTTGAATACATGTTCTGTCACACACCCGTCAGCACATATAACAATGAGCAGGTTGCCAGCATGCACACTTCACCTTCTACTCCACCCAAACTCACATCGCACATCCCTACATATGCGGAGGTCCTCAACAGAAAAATACCTAAACACACGCTACACATAATACTTCCTCTGCAGAACACATTACACATAATAATTCATGCACCAGTGTCTCGCTGGTCAAACCCTTAAGGCAAAACACAAAATCAAACATATTAGTCATAGGTGATTCCATTGTGAGACACACTATCCCTTTCACCAGGCTGGATAAGTAAAAGGTCACGGTCAGCTGTCTGTCATTTGCCAGGATATGCCATATCACACATGCAGTCAAATCTCTCAACAACAGCCGCTGTTATGACTCCATCATAGTTCATGTTGGTGTGAATGACTTGAGATGTACCTCTCTCTACTATATGAAGAGAGACGTGACTGAGCTCTCGGACAGTGTGTCTCAGGCAGGTATGTCCCTAGCCATAAGCAGCATTTTACCTTCACCTAGGATGCTGCCCCAATACAAACAGAAAATGACTGACTTCAATAATTGCCTTAGCTTCTGGTGTCATTCTAAGGGGATCCACTATCTGTCAGCCTGGAACGATATGATTGACAGACCTCGATGCTTTGCCAGAGATGGTCTTCATCTGTCGTTCCTGTGATTTCGGCTAGTGGCTAAGGCTCGTGTCACCCCCATAGTGCCTTTTTTAGGCAGTGTCTCAAGAACAAAATTTCCAACATAAATCTCCATCTAAAAACAACCTCATGGTTATGCTGCTAAATGCTAGGAGTCTCAACATGAAACTGCACTCACTAGAAGCTGTCCTCACCTTGGATGACGCAGACATTTTTGCAGTCACAGAGACCTGCTTCAAGGTTGTGGAGAGCATCCCAGCCTTCCTGGGTTACACCTCCTTCCACATGTTCAGACCTCAAGCTGAAGGTGTGAAAACTAAAGGAGGCGGTGCATCAATATTCATTAAAGATAAATACACCTCCAGACTGGTTAAACAGTATGACTCCCTGGAGACATTTCAGGTGAAATTAACTGTTGGTAGGACATCTGTTCAAGTCATTGCCAGCTACATGACCCCCTCCATGAATCAGGGCACCCACTCTGCCTGTTTGGATCTACATGACCCCCTCCATGAATCAAGACACCCACTCTGCCTGTTGGATCTACTTGAGTCTATCACACTACATTCAAACATCATGGTTTTGGGTGACTTTAACTATCCATCCATTGACTGGGTACATTACTCGTTCTCAAACTCACTTACCCAAAGATTCTTCAACTTCATTAACGCCAATGCCCTGGACCAGCTGGTTGACACCCCTACAAGGGGTGCCAGCATCTTGCATCTGGTGCTCACCAATATGGGGGACCACTGTAGCACCCCCACTGTAAGGCCCTCCCTGGTGAGATCTGGCCACAAATAACTCTCATTCGAAGTAACAACCACACCTAACCCCCCTAGCAACAACTGAAAATCTTCTCCAAAGCAGATTATAACCTCTTATGGGATGGTATAAACTGCTTTAGTCACTGCACCTCTTCCCTCAGATGGAATTGGCAACTATGCTGAGTTCTACACCAGTGCTTTAAACAAACACCTGTATAACTGCATTGACTCTGCTGTATCTGATAGGACCAAAACAAACTCCTCAAGGAAGAGCAAACCTGCCTGGTGGACAACTGCCATTAACAGGCTTTACAATAAGAGGAAGAAATTGCTGTCTAAGAGTAAGAGGGAGCAAGCCCTCCTAAACTGGAAACACTCTCTCCTCTGCTTAAACAAGCAACTAAGACTTTTTGTGAAGTTCTCCAAAGCAAACTGAGTCTAAATTAGCTTTCTCAACACAGGACAACCACAAAGCATTCTATAGTTACATCTGTAACCTAAAAGAAAAGGGTCAGATTTGTGCAGAACTGGTAGTTAATGATACCAGATATGCCGAACCTGTGGATAAAGCTAACCTGTTGGCCAACAGGTTCTGTGAAAACTTCACTCCCCTGTCCCCACTCCACGTATTTCATGACATCCCTACCACCTGTCCCCTATCTTGTATCGCTAAAGACCAGGTCGTAAATGCCCTCTATAACGCCAAAAGACAGCATCTATGGGACCTGATAATATCCCAGGCTGTGCCCTACATGTGCTCCAACATGAATTAGCAACATCACTGGTTACTCTGTTCAGTCATAGTCTGAGCACCGGCTTCATACTAGCTGAATGGAAAATAACCACTGTTATTCCCTTGCACAAAGGTGGTGCTTCCACTAACCCCAGGAACTATAGACCTATTAGCCTGACAAGCTTTATCTGCAAGTCCATGCAGCGAATAATTGTGGTCCTTACCAACAAAGATATAGATAATCTCAAAACACTTGACCCTACTCAGTTTGGATTTGTCAAAGGGAGATAATGCTGTTAAACCTGGTGGACTTCTTTGAGACAGACACCAAGGACCTGGACGAGGGGAAATCTGTGCATACAGTCTATCTAGACTTAGCCAAGGCTTTTGAAACTATCCTGCACTCAGGCATCATTGACAATCTCACCCAATTAGGCATCAACCCTTATATTGTTAGATGGGTTGCTAACTGGCTCACTGATAGAACTCATATAGTCAAAATAGGGGAATCCACTTCCAACAGCAGACTTGTAACCAGTGGTGTTCCACAAGGATCAGTCGTGGGACCTCTACTGTTTGGAATCTATTTCTCCGAAGTACAAGCAAAAACTAAAGGTCTGTGGCTGACAAAGTTTGCTGGTGACTGCAAACCGGGAGTAGTCATAGAATCTCCAAATGATGTCAGCATCCTACAAGAGAGTCTTGCACAAATAAATGATTGGTGCCAAAGTCATGGCCTTAAACTCAATGCAAAAAAAGTAGTAACATTCCTTTTGGTAAAAGTGATGCTCCTGCTAACTACCACATCAATAGCTCCACCTTAAGTATGCACTCAGTGGTGAGAGACCTGGGCACACAGGCTGACAGCAACCTTACCTTTGACAACCATGTCTCCACAGTGGTAAGAAGGGCATTCCGTATTGCTCATCTCATAAGTAAGGGCATTGCCTCCAGAAAAAAAAGAAGTTATAACCTCCTTGTAATCTTCTCTCATCAGGCCAATAATTGAGTGCAGTGTCCCTTTTGGTATGTACCTTTTTAACCACCTGCAGTATCTGGAGAAATCACAAAGGTTCCTCAACAAGGAAAATTCAAGGTATTCACCTTTTGTCTCTCTTTAATTTCTCCAAGTCTTTTGGGTTTCTAATACCATGATGGGAATGGACCCCATTCCTAAGTCGGAGTACGATTAAAGTTCATGAAATTAGTATTGTTTCACTCTTGGATGCTAGCCAGTAGTGCTCTGTTAATAGCAGTGGTCCTAAGATAGAACCCTGTGGGACTCCTATAGTTACGGGCAGCTGAAGAGAGAGAGAGAGAGAATTTTCCCATTTCACAGCTTGGTACCTGTCAGTTAAGTAGCTTTGGAACTAGGTAAGAGTGGAATTTGATAGGTGATATTGGTTTAGTTTGTTCAGCAGGATTTGGTGCGAGACTGTGTCAAATGCTTTGGACATATCCAAAAAAGAGTTGACACCTGCAGGCCTTCGTTTTTGAGAAGGTTTACTGTGTCTGTGAAGCAGAGGAGGGCTGTAGTGGTATTATGGGCAGATCTGAAACCATGTTGAGTAGGTGACAGGATGTTGCTGTCTAGGAGATATTTTAGCACCTGGGTATGGATGCATTTTTCTAGTATTTTGGCCAGGGGGGAGAGTATAGCAATAAGTCTGTAGTTATTAAGTTCAGTGGAGGTCCCGCCTTTATGTATGGGTGTAACATAGGATATTTTCCAGAGTTTGGGCACATAGTTTTCAACAATTGATCTGTTTATGAGAGTGGAGATTGGGATAGCAATAGCATTTGCTGCGAGTTTCAAGAAATAGCTGGGGAGTAGGTTGGCTGCTGTTGATGAGGTTTTTAGTTTGGAGAGCATGCTTTTGATTGAAGTGGTGGAAACTCTTTTGAGGGTAAAGCTTGTATTAGTGTTATTTGTGTTGGGGGGATAGTGAGGTTGGAACTGTCCTGTGATACTAAGGATAGAATTGAATTCACAAAGTGGGAGTTGAATTGTGTTTCGATGGGAACTTTAGTTTCAGGGGTGGTTGGTTTGGGGGTAGCCTTTTGGGTGGGTTTTAGTAGCTGGTTTACATTTCTCCAACATTTTGGGGGGTTGAATTGGTATTTAGTTTGTAATGTCATGTAGCAGGAGTTTTTATCCAGCCTAATGCATTTTTTTGCACGGTTGCGCAGCTCTTGGTACTTAGGCTTCGTGTTTTTTTTTTTTTTTTTTTAACAGTAAAGCCAGGCAGTGTCTCTGGACTTGAGGATTTGTTTGGTTTCTTTACTGAGCCAGGGGTTTGTAGAGGTTCTAACCTTGATTTTGTGCAGTGGAGCGACAGTGTAGAAATGTTTTGTTGAAATATGCTGCAGCCTGGTCAAGTGGGAGGGTTTTTAGGGGGGTCCAGTCACAGTTACAGAGTAAAGCATTGAGGACCTCAGGAGAGACATTTTTTGTGTTTCTAGTGGATTTATAGTTAGTGGTTTTGCCTATGCTTGTTCTACTACGTATAAGGTATATTATGTTGTGGTCACTTAAGGTGTCTGGGAGATTGCCTGTGTGGGGGTACAATGTGGGATTGTTAGTTAGGACCCAGTCAAGATGGATTCCCCTTTAGATTTTTTATCACATCTAGTTGGAATTTGGACTAGCTGCTGGTAGCCATGGAGATTTATTAGATTACTTGGTGGTTCTGATATACAGGTGAACCAATCTAGGTTGAAATCCCCCAGAATAAGGGTTTTGTTTGAGTATGTGGAAGAACACCAGGATAAGAAGTCTTCAAGGCTAGCAGGTGTATTACCAGGTGGTATATAGATCACAATTGTGGTGATGACCTTTTTAGGGTGAAGTTGAAGTTGTGCGATAAGTATGTCCCAATTATTGGGGGAGGGGTAGGAGTTTGGAATTTGACGTACAGTTAAGTTGGATTTGTACAGTAAGGCAAAGTGGTTTGTCTTGTCTAATGATATTGTAGTCAGTAGGGAGAACTTTTGAGTTTGCTGTGTTTTTATTTAGCCAGGTTTCTGTCAAAGCAACTATGTCTGGGGTGTAGTGTGATATTGTGGCCTGGAGTTCAGGTATTTTATTTTTGATACTTCTAATGTTAATATTTAACATTAAAAGATGGTTTTGCTGCTGTTGTTGATTTGCCAGGGATGAAGATAGTAGGGGTATTATGTTCTGACAATTGTCTTGGAGCCGTTTGTGTTGGACAGGATGGATTTGGGTCTGGGTTGGGGTGGATGTCCCCACTTATGGTGAGCCTGGTGTTAAAATGGTGATACAGATGTTAGAGTTTGGTGATGAGTGTGAGAAAGTATTGTTTTTTTTTTTTTTTGGAGTAGGAATGAGAGCATATGTGTTTAGTTCTGAATTGGTCTGTTATGTAGTTCCTGAACAATTGTGGGCAGATATTATGTGTGGTGTCTGTATATGAGAGTGCATAATATAGTGTTGTGCTACTAAGTTTCAGGATATTGCTAGAGTGATAACATGTGGCGTTATAAAGAATTATGAGAAGACAGACTAGACCTAGTTGTGTGATAGTCATGGTTATAATTGGTTCTAGGTGGAAATGTGGATAGGAATTATAGGGTTGCACTATATGTGGATGGGTAAGTAGTGTGAGGTGATGTAATAATGCCTAGTGGGAATTTGAGTGGTTGGGAGTATTTTGTGGTGGAGCAGGTGGGGGTGGTGTAATGTGATCTGACTTGAGGAGCTGTGATTGGTGGAGCTGATGTGAGGTTGAGCTGTGGGTGTGGTTGCGATTACTATAAATGTAGAGGTAGTGGGGGCAGGGCAGGGGAGCGGAGAGTGCCTGAACATTAACGAGGGCGAACGGAGCAGGGCAGAGCCCACCAAGACAAGAGTAATTTGCAGCAAAAAGTAAGTGTTACTTTACAAATCTGAACACTTTAAACAAATTCCTAAGGTCTAATGGCTTACCAGCAAGCATAATTCAATTGCAGAAGAGCACTTGTGTCCTGGTGGGAGACTAGTAATTTAAAGATGGCTCCATGCTCAGCAGGATTCTAATACAGACTTAGTATTGGGGGAGGGGGATAGCACAAGGGGTGTAAACAAGAAACCAACGAGACAATCAGTAGAAATCTGTCAGCGAAGGCCTCAAAGGGGGTGAGTAATAATTTAAACTCTACCTGTAAAGTGAAGGAGAGAAGAGACAGCAATGTTTATTAAGGTTGGGAGTGTGTCTTAGCCAGGTTGTGCACAGATTAGAGTAGGGAGATACATTAGCAATGAAGGGGAATGTATAGAGCTGCAAATAAACAGATGGGGCTCAAGTGTTACAAACTAAGGCAGAAAGCACTGAGAGGGCTCCTTGATAATTAATTTAAGTACTGAGATCTGAATTAAATGTATACTGTCTATTGGACAGTTAGAATTGCTGCACTAGCTGGGGGTGGGGGGGGGACACAAGGCTACAACAGTCAAGTTTTATTAGCATGTTGAGAACTACTAAGAAACACTGCTAATGTTATAGCTTCACTCTCATAACACATAAAAGTAGAATGCCTGGGTGGACTGACCCTGCTCTTGAGGCTTAAAATGTATATCCTTGTTTAGTTTTGCAGTACTGATTCCTTCTTAGACTGTATGGGTGGGGTGGTAGATGCAGACTGCAGAGTTATTCCCCCTAAAGTTACTCTCATTAATTGTCTCATGGCATTTGTATTGAAAAAGTCCAGGAATCTCTGTGCTTGTGCTCTAGTAATGGTGTAGGTTTCCCAGTCAACAGTTGGATAGTTTAGATCACTTAAAAAAATAGTATTGGGATTAAGGAAGCCGCGCTAGTGCAGCGGTAGCATTGTCGCCTCACAGCAAGAGGTTCTCCCGTTCGATTCTCGGCTGGAGCGCCTTCTGTGTGGAGTCTGCATGTCCTCCCCACGGTCGAGTGGCATTCGAAAGACATGCGTGAATGGGCATACCTTCGTTGAAGGTTGGGTGTCGGGCTGGCACCTCGGCACCATAAAAATCGACTGTTAATCATTAGCGGACCGGAGTTCCGCTGTGGCGACCCCTAACCGGGAAAAGCCGAAAGAAAAACATCAACAACTGAGTGATTCTAGTTCCTGTAGGTAGCTATTCTGGCTTTCTTTTGTCACAGATGGAATTCTACATTTAGCTAGTATGTGGTATGGGACCTTTCTGATGGTTATTTGGACATGAAGAAGTTCTATTCTCATGCTTTATCAGCCTTGATGCAAGTCTCTTTTAAATGTAGACTAATACACCTCCACCTTTTTTCTCCTCCTGCACTGTAGTTGGTCTAAACATGTGTAAGGCATTGTAGCCCTGCACAGCCGGAGTGCTTGGTGCTATTTCAAACCATGTCTCAGTCACTATACGGAGTCAATATCTTCAAGCATGAGAAGGGCTTGTAGGGAATGATCTTTCTTGTTCAGGCTCCTAGCATTGATCAGTAACACCTTTATACTTTCCCTTAAAAGGTGCTAATTTTAACTACCCTGATAGCACTGTAATATTGCTGTTCTTCATCAAATTGCTTGAACTCACTTCAGTATTATTTGGATGAATGTCTTGATGGAACATTTTTAGGACTGCAGAAGAGATGGTTATCAAAACTGTAGCTATTATAGTTTTCTGTTATTAGATTCATACTGTAGTGTGTAATAAACTAAACAAAGCTGTCTGTAACAAATGTAATATTGAGAAGGTAAACCATATGACTTGCATTATCTGTTATGAAAATGTGCTCAAGAGAGTGATCCTTATTCTACCTGTTGATTTTTTTGCATCATTACTGACCGACAGTAAAGGAAACAATTACAAATGTGTACTGAAACGTGGATGCTGTATAAGCTGCTTTGAATTTCTGAAGCTGACTGGTACTGCAGTTAATATTAATGTTTGGGTGTTGATCACATGATTTATTAATTAATGTTAATTTCTTCTAAGGTTTCAGTGTCTCTGAGTGTGTATCATTATTCATTTCTTCTTACATCTTCATAAACACTGACTTCTACTGTCATTTCTCCACACCTTGAAAAGACTGTAGTGTTGTCAAGATGTTCTTGAACAATCTGCTACCTTTTATGTAGCTGGAGAGGATGAGTCAGACTTCATCATGTCAAATTTAAACATTTTCATAAAGAACCTGAATGTGAAAATCAATTCTAAGCATCATTTCTACAATATTATTTAGTAAAAGCTGTTGCTCATATCTTTTTAAAGATTGTTCTGAACATGCGACTGCATTGGCAGTCTTGAAGTGTGACTGTACATCATAAAAAAGGAAAAGATCATATTTCACTCAAAACCCTGTTTTGTTGCTCCCATTCCAATTTGCTTTTAACAATGTGGGGAACAGCCAATGTTGCTCATGTGTACTTTATTATATGCTCATTTCTTTCTTTTTTCTTCATTTTATACACCTGCTGCAGCTACAGAAAGGCAGTTTTTAGATGAGCAGTTCCACCTCTAATCAAGTTAAATCATGCCACAGATTTGGAAAACTGCTTTAATTAAACCTCTCCCAATGCAAACCATCCCAAAAGATACCTTTCACTTCTGTCCAATATCTATCCTCTGAACTCTGGTCAAACATAGAAAAGATATACTACACTCAGCTGTCTTACTATATCCTATAGTACTGCCGGGGTTCTGGCCTGGATAAAGTACTATGACAGCATTTTAGATACTAATCAAAGGCATCCTGCAAAATGCTGTTAGAGGCCTCATTATAGACCTGACAAAGACATTTGGCCTCATTGACCACTTTCTTCTCCAAAACAAATTGAAATTGGTATCAGTCTAGACTGCACTCCCTGATTTAAAAACTTCCTCTCTGGCATACACTTCACAGTTAAAATAGGTCCTCCCAATCAGAATCTACATCTGTTATCGCAGGTATACCACAAGGATTCATTCTTGCCCCTCTCCATCCACTTCACCCTGTTTATTAACCTTGTGACCTCCCCATCTTGTAGACATCCTGTATGCTGGCAATTTGGTTATTCACCAATCAAGTCACTATCACACCAACATTCAGTCCCAACTCCAGTCATAGTAAGATGAGCTCTCCCAATGGCCCATAAAATATGAACTACTTCTTTTTGGAACTCCACAGAAAATTTACCAAGCACCTGCCTCTTTAACTATCTGTGACTTGCGCAACCATTCCAAAAAAACAGCCTCCTCCTCCAAATACCTAGGGTTATGGCTTGAACAATTTCTGAACTTCCATTTCCACATGGACAGAGTGAGAGCAAAAATAGACTCCCTCCTCTTCTGTACCAAACAGTTCTTCCCTTTTCTGTTCTCAGCTAGAAAAGCCATTTGCACAGGAGTTCTCCTTTCTCAGCTAAAACATGGACTGCCTATTTTTGCATTCACCTCCAAGAAAAACACTGCCACATTCCAGACAATCTCCAACAGCATCTGTCAATTCATTAAAAACTCACTCCTGTGTGAACATTGCTGTATCACACTGAAAAAAAAAAAAGCTGAATATCTCCCCATAAAACAAATATATGACCCACTGTTAAGATCCTGATTCTACAGACTGTTTTACTTTCCTTGAAGCTAAACTTCATGAAGAAAACTCCTCTTACAACTCAAGACACTACTTACAAGCCACATTAACTCTCACTGCCCCTAGATCAAACTCTACAGCACTGCACATGCATTCTACTGTCAGGCACCTACTCCTTGGCAAGCTTTCCCCTTGAACAGCAAAAAAGGACCAGCAAGCCGTAACCACCTTTAAACATTTAATGTTTTCCATAGCAAGCAAAGCACAACACAGCACACAATGAAAACTCTGAAACTACTACCAGTTTGTTTTCGTCTCCAACTTCATCAGAAAAATGCTGACAATCCAAACCCCTCCCCATTTATACCTTTGCACACTGCCAAAACTTAAAATCATGTGACACTGAATTCAATTTTTACCCTTTCCTAAACATACCTTAAAAACAAGCATAATAAATGCAACTTTCCCCTGTTTAAAACACTTTTAAATATGTAAAAACATACTTTCAAAACCTGTAGTAAATAAATAGATGGATATAAAAAAAATGAATGCATGTTAAAAATGAATAAATGAATGTAAAAAAAATCAAGTAAAATTAATCTTGTTGAAGAATATTTCAAACCACGTGTGTGAAATTCATAACTTTGCTGCTCTTAATTTAAAAACTGGGGCTAGGGAGACCATGTCATTCAAACTCAGCCACCTATTGGCTTCTAATACCAGTTGCCAGTAAACCTCTCTATATTCCAACATGGTCTCCCAAGAACAAACCCTATCATCCATTACTATTTCATCTAATACAAAAAAGTGTAAGAAGCACCTTCACAGCTCAAAGTGTGTTTTATATAATGCACTTCTGTTGTTACCCCTCCTAATGTTGTAAAGGCTCCGACTGCCTTTTCCCGCCTAAAAAGCGAGTTTCTAACTGATCTGTGCTTGAAAAAGAAATAATTGCATTGCCTTACCTGCTTTTTACAGTTTGCACTTGTTAAATATCATTTTAAGTCGTTTTTGTATTGATTAACTGTTGTAGGCTACACACTCAAGTGTGCTAGCCTGTTTATAGCATTTACAGTGTTTTCTGTTGTTTTCTGCAAAAAAACAAACAAAAAAAGTATTCTCTTTTCCTGCCTTTGCTGAACTAGATTTCAGGCTTTGCTGAATTCCGGACTGTGGTATACGTTCCTGTGTTGCCCATATCCTGACTTGGATAGGAGGAAGCTTCTCTGTTCACCAGTGAGAGTGAGGAGCTTTGAGCAGCCTATCTGTCCCTGGAGGAGTGGTCTCAGCCCAGAAACTAGTAGCTTATTGGCCGTTTTGGGTCAATTCCTATCTCTTTCAGTTTCCCTGCTTTAAAACCCGCTTTTGCGCAGCACCGCTTAAACAGGTTTAAACTATTCCCGGCTCCACAAAGTCTACTCTTCACTTTTTCCCTTAGAACTATTCTAACTCTCAAAGTAAGCACTGTATTTTCATTCCAAAGCCTTGCACTTGCTCTTATAAGTAATCTTATAAGTAAACACTAACAAACAAAAGCACTACACTCTCTTATACTCCTTGTAAGTACTTTTCTCCCTGTTGGTCCTTTTTGATCAGTCAAAAAGCAGTTCCTTATACTATTCTGGCATGTCCAAAAGTCATTTTCAGGTTTACTCTCCAGTCCAGCTAGTGAATCTGGGAATCTTGAGGCAATGTTACAATTGCCTTATATACACAGACCACCCTCTCCTCCTCCCAACAAGCTCAAATATATGTGAGAGATGCAACTATACAGCCAAACTGGAGGCTGAGCTCTCTCAACCCAGTACTGGCACAGTCAGTCAGGAGGAGAAGGTAACCACACACACCACAAATCCAGTCTCACATAGACCTATCGCATCAGCAAACCAAACACATAAACACACAAAAACATACTCGGAGGCTCTAAATAAAAATCTGCCAAAGCAGCAGAGACCTCCAAAGCAGACATCCAAGCAACCGCTACCCCACAACAGTACCCACCTATCACATACTTCATAAAGTCAGAGTGCCACACAGTCACAGCCCTTAAGGCTAAACAACGCACCTAATACACTCGTAATAGGTGACTCTATTGTCAGACACACTGACGTCCCACTCACCAGACTGAACAAGGAGAAGGTCACTGTAAGCTTCCTGTCGGGCGCCAGGATCCGCCACATAACACAAGCACTCAGGTCACTCCAAAGCAAGTACAAATATGACTCCATCATTGTCCATGCTGGTGTGAATGACCTGAGACGTACCTCCCTGGACCATATGAAAAGAGACCTAGAGGAGCTCTCTGATCATGTAGCCCAGGCTGGTATGACCCTGACCTTGAGTAGCATCTTGACCTCACCAAGAATGATGCCGCAGTATAAAGACAAAATGATCAATTTTAACAATTGGCTAATATATTGGTGTCATTCAAAGGAGATCCAGTGTCTGTTAGCCTGGGATGACATGCTCGACAAGCCACGTTGCTTCGCTAGGGATGGCTTGCACCTGTCACCCCTGGGCTTTCGAACACTGGCTAAGGCTCTTGCCACCCCCATAGTGCCTTTTTTAGGCAAGGCTCAAAAGACAAACCCACCTCCATAGACAACACAAGGAAAAAAAAACTAAGGGTAATGCTGCTCAACACCAGAAGTCTAAATCTCAAGATGCATGCACTCGAGGCTCTCCTCAGTATGGAGAATATCGATATCTGTGCAGTAACAGAAACCTGGTTCAAGGCTCCCAAGAGCACCCCAGCACTACCAGGTTATACCTCATACCATGTGTTTCGGCCCCAAAACTCGGACCGAATCACAAAAGGAGGGGGAGTATCCATATTCATTAAAGATACCCACACCTCCAGGTTAGTGGCACTGCACGAAGCATCGGAGACCATCCATGTGCAACTAACAGTGGGCAAAACTGCCTTTCAGTTTGTAGCCTGCTACAGACCACCCTCCCACACTCAGGGACCCCACTCGGCTTTCCTGAGAACACTGGAGAATATGAAGGTCTCCCCAAGCACCATCATATTGGGTGACTTCAACTACCCAAACATTGACTGGGAAAACTACTCAAGCCCCAACACTCTCGCCCAACAGTTCCAAAAATTTATAAACTCAAATGCTATGGAACAACTGGTCACCACTCCCACAAGAGGGAACAACATGTTGGACCTGGTCATCACCAACATGGGGACTCTATGTTCCACACCAGAGGTAAACCCCTCATTGGTAAGATTAGACATCCATGTCCCGTCCCCACCCCCAGCCAAGGAATCCACAGTGAAAAATTTCTCAAAATTAAACTTCACACTTCTCAAAACTGAAGTGGAATCCTTCAAAGCCCCCAGGCCAGTGGAAAATACTGCCCAAACCACAGAATCCTTTACAAACGCATTTTATGGACACCTACAGGAATGCATGGATCGTGCTATCCCAAATAAAACCAAGATTCACTCCTCCAAAGGCAGGAGACCTGTTTGGTGGACCCTGGCCATAAATAAGCTATACAACAGAAGGAGGAAGCTACTACATGATAGAGCAAAATCCCAAAAAGTGAAGGCACCTCTAATCAGTGTTAGCAAGAAACTACGATCACTCATAAAATCATCTAAGGCCAGCTTCGAAAGAAAAATTGCACAAGATGCTAAAGATAACCACAAGGCCTTCTTTAGTTATGTCAGGAATCTGGGTGGCAACTCCCAGATATGCTCTGAGTTAGTGCAAAATGACAAAAATACACTGAACCCACAGACATTGCCAACATCCTGGCAGACAGGTTCAGTGCAAAGTCCCCCCCCTTCCCCCCCAAAAGAGCAAATATCTATCCCAACAGAATGTAGTCTCCCTGACATCACAGATGCACAGGTGAAAGCTGTCCTCTCCAAAGCAAAAAACGCAGCATCAATGGGACCGGACGGTGTCCCAGGCTGCGTCTTACACGAGCTCCAAGAAGAACTGAACCCTCACATAAAGTCACTGTTTAATCTCAGCCTTACTACAGGATATGTACCCAAAGAATGGTGTACAGCAACAGTGGTCCCACTCCACAAGGGTGGTGCCACAACCTACAGGATATGTACCCAAAGAATGGTGTACAGCAACAGTGGTCCCACTCCACAAGGGTGGTGCCACAACCAACCCCGGAAACTATCGCCCTATAAGCCTGACTAGTCGGGTCTGCAAAGCTATGCAGCGTATCATCATGGAACTCATAAACAAAGACATTGGGAACCTCCAGACACTGGATCCTACCCAATTCGGCTTTGTTAAGGGCAGATCTTGCCTCTTAAACCTAGCTGACTTCTTTGAAACAGTTACCAAGGTCATAGATGAAGGGAAGGTAGTCCACACAGCCTACCTGGACCTCGCAAAAGCCTTCGACACAATACCCCACTCGGGCATCATAAATAAACTCACCAGCTTAAGTATCAACCCCTATGTCACAAGATGGGTTGCAAACTGGCTCAGGGATAGAACCCACATGGTCAGAATTGCAGGTGCCATGTCAGACTCTAAACCAGTTACAAGTGGCATCCCACAAGGCTCAGTCCTGGGACCTCTCTTGTTCGGTATATACTTCTCTGAGGTACAGGCTAACATGGGAGGACTATGGCTGGCCAAGTTCACAGATGACTGCAAACTGGGAGCCATAATCGACTCTTTGGCTGACACAAGCATCCTCCAAAAGGGTCACACAGAGACGGATACCTGATGCCAGAGCCATGGCCTCAAGCTAAATGCCAAAAAGTGCATAGTCATCCCCTTTGGGAAAAACAAAGTGCCCACAAATTACCACATAGGTGGTAATCCATTAAGTACAGAAGAAGTAATTAGGGATTTGGGGACCCAAGTAGATCTCTCCTTTGACAATCACATTGCCAAAGTGGTTAGAAAGACCTTCTATATAGCCCACCTTATCATGAAAGGGTTCACATCTAGATCAAGAGAGGTCATTGTGCCCCTCTACTCATCACTCATCAGGCCCATAATTGAATACAGTGCCCCATTTGGGATGTACCTTACCCGACATCTGCAGCAACTGGGAGTGACCCCAAAAGTACCTCACCAAGAGGATCAAGGGCCTCAAACACATGCCCTATGCAACTCGGCTAAAGAAACTCCAGCTCTACTCAGTTGTTTACCACCTACTCAGAGGCGATCTATGCCTGACGTATAAAGCCATGTCCAACCCAGAATTAATGGACATGCTCCACCTCAGGAAATCCAAATCCCTTAGAGCTACACGCTCCAGGGACTTAAACCTCAGCACAGCAATAAATAGGACATGCTGGAGGGACAGATTCATATCCCAAAGGCTCCCCTCACTCTGGAACAAAATCCCAATCCATGTTAGGCAGAGCCCCTCACTGACCCTCTTCAAGAGAAATCTTGACGAGTGGATGGGAGATCTTAAGTTTACCCCTGGGATCTCTTCTATGTCCCTGCTAGACAGAGGCACAGTAAACTAACCTTAAAAGGGCTCTCTTCTGTGACCTACTATACAGAGGCACAATTAACTAATCTAAAAGGGAGGCGAAACCAAACATACTCTGGCTAGGCTTATAAATGCCCTAGGGCAGATAACCTAGTATCAACCTATGAACCTATATATTCTTTTCTTTAAATACCTTTCCGTCTTACCTATGTAAAACGCTTTACATTTCTTACAGGTTGCAATGTAAACAAGTCCCTTACTTTCACAATTAAAATAGGATTTAGAGGTAATGTGTCTATTCCTGTTACTGACAGTAATTTCAGAAGTATCAGCTATAGAAGGGCATTGTTGGCATGTTCCACACTTGAAGATACCCACTTTTCTAATTAAGTTTCCCCCAAGTTTGTTTTCCATAAGGTCCGTAATACATCTATCTTTTCTGAAGATTAATTTTAGTGGAACATCAAGTTTTAAATTCAAATCAGAGAGCTTGGAAAATCTGTTCCATTCCCTCTTGACAATGTCTCTAATGACCTGCGCATCACCACTAAAATCCACAATAAAGGCATTCTCATAGGAGTCACTGCCCCCATTGCTTACCCTTTCTTTTATACCTGTATCACCAGAATGTAAAATTGGTGTAAATCTGTCCTTCCTATGCTGCAATACTTCTTCCTGGATTTCCTTAATCAAGGTTTCTGGGTATCCACTTTCTAAAAACATACATTTTAGTAGGTCACACATCCAAAAAATCATTGTCATCAGAGGTCATTTGACTACCACGTACATACTGACCCTTCACTATTCCTTTCTTTTGGAAGTATGGGTGGGCACTAGAAAAGTGCAAAAATGAATTACAGCATGTCTCCTTCCTGTGTACTTTTGATTCAAACCCATTAATACTCTTCCTAATATGGACACCCAAAAAGACAATACTATCATAACCTATCTTTTATGTGAATCTAAAAAAATCAGTACTGTTGGAAATGTATTCAAAGAAGTCCATAAATGTCTCCTCATTATCTGTCCAAAATATACAGATATCATCAAGGAAACATTTGTATAGTGCCCAACAATCCTTAAATGCTGAATTAAACACATAATTTTGCTCCCACCAAGCCATCACTAGGTTTGCATAAGTGGGGGCACACATGGTCCCCATGGCAACTCCCTTTAACTGTCAAAAATATTCCCCTTCAAAATAGAGAAAATTGTTTAATACCAATTCCATTAAGACACTAAAAACATAAATCTCTTTTTAAGTAAAATGATTTCCGTTCCTTAGAATCTCTTCAAAGGGCGGACATGGTGGTGCAGCGGTTAGCATTGCTACCTCACAGCAAGAGGTTCTCCGGTTCAATTCTCGGTTGGGGTGCCTTCTGTTTGGAGTCTGCATGTCCTCCCTGTGGTCGCGTGGGTTTCCTCCGAGTGCTCCGGTTTCCTCCCACATCCCAAAGACATGCTGTAGGTGGATTGGACACTCTAAATTGACCCTAGGTGTGAGTGCGTGCATGTGTGTGCCTTCTGTGGAAGGTTGGGCTCCTGGCTGGCAACACTGTAAAATTCCACTGCCAATCATGAGCAGACAGGTGATCCGCTGTGGCGACCCCTAACCGGGAAAAAACGAAAGAAGAAGAAGAATCTCTTCAAAAAACTCTAAGCCAGCTCTATGGGGAATAGAAGTGAAAAGGTCCACCACATCAATAGTAATAAAAATAACTTCTTTGGTTATCTGTTTGGACTTTACACTTTTTTTAAAATATCCCATGAGTCCTTCAGCACATTACATGCACCCACAGACAGGTTCTTTAACCTGTGATCTAAATATTTAGCATTGGGTGCAGTGACAGACTGACTAGCTGTTACAGTGGGCCTCAAGGGGCGATCTTGTACATCTTTGTGGACCTTTGGAATCCCAAAGATAGACGGTACTCTTGGTTCCTTGTTGTGTAAGAATCTGAAAGTCTCTATCTATACAACCCTCCAATACCAAATCATTAAGTGCTATGTAAACCTTTTTGTATGCAATATGCACCTCATTAATAGAGACCTTCACATAATTGTTGTTGTCTAACAAAATATCCGTAATCTTACTGTTGTACGTAATAACATCCATGTGCACCGTGCCCCCACCCTTGTCCGGCTTCATCACCCTCACATACTTGTTCTTCCTAATGGAATCTAAAAGTGTTTTTTCTTCAGATGTCAGGTTAAAATTAACCTTGTTAACAGAAAGTTTTTTGTCTAAGTTAACTTATTCTCTAAATTTTTAAGCTGAGGGTGCACAGGGGGATTCCACACACTTTTCCTTCTAAAGCTTCACTCGCAACATCCAGCAAAAGTTCTAAATTTTTCTTGCAGATGAATATATTTTCAAGTCAATTAATACATTACTTAAAACACATTTTTGTGGGCAACAAATTTAAAACCTTTGGAAAATAAATCAAAAAAGACCTTAGTAATATGCAAACTTGTATAATTAAAAATAGTGTGTCCCTGGCTAGTTGTTCTGGCACCACCCATGTGTAGGAAGGTGGTGGTGGTGGGAACGGGTCAAGAATGAGCTAATACTGCTGTCAAGCAGTGTCATGGCAGCAAAGTTTATGTCCATGCTGAGTGCCCTATAGCCCTGCCTAACTGATCACAGTCAGAAAACATGTAGTTTCCAGTGATTGAGTGTGGATCACCTGAATCGTCAACTTGTTATAAGTGGGAGTAGAGAAACTCAGAGCCGAAGAGTACTTTTGTGTGCTACAGTTGCTTTTTGCATGCTTGTTTAAAGGAAATAATGTACCTTTAGTCTGGTGTCCTTAATTCTCTCTATCTACCAAAATAGCCTTCATCTTAAATATGTCAACATACTTTGTGGGAGACCTTGATTAATTAAGAAAAAAATGTTTTTTTGTTTTTGTTTTTTTTTTTTTTTGTGAAAGTCAGTGTAATAAAAACAATAATGTTATAGCATTTGAGCTGATTTTTCTCTGAAGTGATAAAAGGGTGAAGGATTTAAGTCAGATTATTTTGCATGCAGGAAGTCAGGCTAAGTTGATAATAGAATTGTAACACAGTAGGACAAAGCTGCAGTGAAACAGAAAAATAAAATATTAATGTTGATGTCTTTTGAAAGCTACCAAAATGATGCTACTCTGCTTTTTTCAGAATTTTACCAGTATTGTTTGTGTTTTATTATTTTCAGCAAAAGTAAGTTAAGCATATTCTGAAAAAAAACTGTGTTGTAGCAGATAGAAATCAAGCAGCATACATTCTGTACTGCAAACCAGAACAACTTAGAAAGTGTCAAAATGCAGATTCCTCTGAAAAAAAACACCCCAGGGCCACAAGTGTAGATTTCTGATGTAGAGTAGTGGGATTATTAATATATGTTACATAGGAAGGTGAGTTCATAGATTAGTACTAAGCTAACTGCCCTTGTGAGCCATTTTAAGCCTAGCCAATTATCCCTTGTGAGATTCAAACCCTGCACCTTGTGTTTGTAAGGCAAACACCTTAACCATTAGGCCACCTGTTAAAAATACTTTTTTTTTTTTATTTCTTTTTGGTTTCAAAAATGTAAAAACATGAAATAGACCTACATCCATAGCTTTCAACCTCTTAACAAAAAAATATGGATAAAGCCAAAAATAATGGGGGAATAAAGCCCCAAAATAGGGATAAGTTTTATATATTGCTCTTATAAACTTAGAAAGTTTCTAGAATAAAATGTATTGTGTTTAAAATGCATTTTCTGAAGTATATGAAGCTTGAAACTCAAATGCCTGTCATTGGTGAATTCAGTCCTCACTGATTTGCCACAAAAATTCAGAAAGCCACGGATTTTAGAAGGAACAGACCAAAAATGTGAGGCAAAAATCTGGACATTCTGCAAAAATCTGAACAGTTGAAAGGTATGCCTACATCTTCCATAATCTGGGGGCAGTATTGAACCCTACAAACATTACTAATGGTCCTACAGGCTGCTTACTTTGTTCTTGTTTTAAACTTTAGTGTGCAGCACTTTCCTTATGTGTGACTATAACTCATTGTGAATTAGCATAGCTCTGTAGTCCATTGAAAAACAACACCTGCTGTTTTCTTAATGAAAAACATCTGTGGTAAAGCCCTTTAGAGCACCTTTGATCATCCTTTCTTAGTGCACTGTTGCTCTGTAATCGTAGTCCTTTCAAAACACAATTAAAAGGACCAGTATTACACTGCAACACTGCGCTAAGACAGGATGAGCTAATGTGTTCTAAGGACTTTACTCCTGCTGTTTTTTCTCCTTGGTATCTTACCCTCTGGCAGGAGACTCCAAACAAACAAAGTCAGATAAAGGCCGGAACACCACCAAACAGTAAAATGTAAAAGAAAAAAGAATGGAGCTCCGGACACCATGGCTTAGAACTTTAATAAACTTCAGTAAAAAAGGTAAGTGCTGAATGGGCTGAAGAAGCGGTTTGTTTTCCACAAAAGTGCTTACTTTTTTACAGAAGTTTAAGCCATGGTGTCCGGAGCTCCAGTTTTTCTTTTTCTTTTACACCTCTGGCAGGAGACCAAGCAGGTGTAATCTAGTTCCCATGGCTTCCCATGATTTCACATTTCATTTTAGCTTCCAGCTTGTCATATTCAGGATCATTTGTAATATGGCAAGATTTTTGTCTTCAAAATGGTCGTCAATCAGAGACCTATGTTGCTTGGTCTTAGTCATGCTCTTAGTGGATACTTATTGCTGGCAAGATAGTTTCAAAACTGAGGAATGCTAGCCCAACTGTTCTACTCCTCCAGGTTGCTTACTGTATGCTTCAGATTTTCCCATTTCAGGAGCGGCCTTAGGTCAACTGGTGCCCTAGGCAAAAGGGCTCCATGGTGCCCTACCACCATCATCTGGTGCCCCCATCCTGGTCTAACTACATTAAATAAATACTGGAAAAGTGCCCTTGCTAGAGCGGTGCCCTAGGCGGCTGCCTAGTTGGCCTATGCCTAAGGCCGGCTATGATTTCAGGGTTAAATACAGAGTAAATGCATAACGTGCTTTAAGATGCCATCCATCTGTCATGCTTTTTTCCAGCAGTATCTAGTTTCATTGCACTTTTGAAACTGGATAGCTAACCATACTAGCTGTCTCATTCTCAGTACTGACTGTACTGTTTTTATTTTCTGCTAGAACAGTTATGGTATTTTTTTACACAGTTAATATTTTTTCCTAGCTCCTTTTTGTGCCTGACTTGCCAAACGTCAAGTTTCCCCCAAATGGACCTTAGCCTATGCATTCCCTTGTAGTGGAGTCTACCCTAGGAGGGTAGGGGCTACCCATAGGGACTATCATTTAGGTAGCCATGAGAGTTTATCATGCTGTGACCAGCGCTGAGCTATGAGGACATTTCTGTGTATCCTAACTCATTACTTTTGTGTGTGTGTGTGTGTGTGTGTGTGTGTGTGTGTGTGTGTGTGTGTGTGGGAGCATCTTATACAAACATACACACATCACTGCAGGGCCACTACACCTTCTTCCACACAAGTGCGTGCCCTCTTACACTTGCTTAATTACTACACCTTCTTCCACACAAGTGTGTACCCCCTTACACTTGCTTAATTACTACACCTTCTTCCACACAAGTGTGTGCCCTCTTACACTTGCTTAATTAAGACTACTGCCATATTGTGGTTTGTTGCAACACAGGCTTGCCTCCAGACCACATACACTCTTCTGTCTTACAAAGACTTACAATTGCATGCAGCTGGCTCCATTTCATACCCCACCACCACACCAGCTGGGAGTTCCCATCCCCCTGCCAGCTTCATCAAGTGCCCAATCTGTTAATCAAACTTTTGTCACCTGGACCATAGTCAAGACTTTTCCCATTTACACTACCAGTGGTGCCTTTTTAGATAATAAGTAGTAAATATTTATGCATGCATTCTGTGCTGAAAACTTTCTTCTGTGTTATTTTTCAGTTAGTGTTCTTACTTTTAATTTCGATGTTGAACTTTACCAAAGAGGAATTCGGATGTGAAATGTATTAGTTAGAGATCATGCCAGAGGAATATGGAGTTGACAAGGCAAAAACTAATTTATTATAAAAATTTTGTTTTTTTTCTACACTTTTTTACAGAGATTTCATCAGAACACATTACATCCTTGTACTACTGCTCGTATATCCTTCAAAATCATTTAACCAAATTGAACTTTAAATTATTGAAAACCATTTGCTATCATTTCATTTGCTATTTCAAATTCATAGGTTCATAGGAGTGTACTAGGCTAATGGCCCTGGAGCCTCTACAAGCCTAGCCCAAAGGATTCCCTTGCAGCATGCCGCCCAATGTTATTTCCCAGTGCCTCTGCCCAGCAGGGCCCAGGGTGAATTTTCTATTTCCCATCCACTCAATATTTCTCGTGAAGAGGGCCTGTGAGGTGCTCTGCTTGACGTGTAAGGGAAGTCTATTCCAGAGCATGGACAGTCTCTGGGTTAGGAACCTGTCCCTCCAACAAGTTCTGTTGATTGTGGTAATTAGGTTGAGGTCTCTGGAGCGTGTGGCACAGAGGGATTGGGATTTCTTTAGATGTAGCAAATCTAACAGCACTGGGTCTGACGTGGCTTTGTATGCAGAGATAGTCTCTAAGTAGGCAATAATGATACAGAGAAAAGCTGGAGTTTTTTTAGTCTTTCCTTAGTCTTTCTAGGGCAAGTGTTTAAGGCGTAGGATCCTTTTAGTGAGGTATTTTTGTGGTCTTTCTACCTGTTGCATATATCTAATGAGGTGCATGCCAAATGGGGTATTGTACTCGATAATTGGTCTAATGAGGGAAGAGTAGAGAGAACCAATGACCTCTTTCTTCCTGGATGCAAAACCCTTTGAAATGATATGAGCCACATAGAAGGATTTTATGACCACAGTGGTAATGTGATTGTCAAAGGGGAGGTTGCTATCCACTTGGGTTCCCAGATCTCTTATAACACCTTCAGTGTTCAGTGGATTACCATTGATGTGGTAGTTCATGGGTACCATGTTTTTCCCAAAGGGAATGATGATGCATTTTTTGGCATTGAGCTTAAGGCCATGGTTTTGACACCAGTCAGTGGTCTCCGTGAGGCTTTTCTGTAGAATGTCAACTTAATTTGGAAAGATAATAATGGCTTCCAGTTTGTAATCATCTACGAACTTGGTCAGCCAGAGTCCCTTGGTTTTGGCCTGGACTTCAGAAAAGTAGATGTCAAGCAGGAGAGGACCCAGGACTGATCCCTGTGGGACTCCACTCGTGACTGGATGGTAGTCTGATTTGGAGTCCGCTACTTTCACAGTGTGGGTTCTATCAGTAAGCCAGTTTGCAACCCACCTTGTGACATAGGGGTTGATGTCTAGTTTAGTGAGTTTATCTATGATTCCTGAGTGTGGAATTGTATCAAAGGCCTTGGCCAGATCGAGCTAGGCTGTGTGAACTACCTTGCCTTCGCCCACAGCTCTGGTGACAGAGATGCCTAGTTTAGTGAGTTTATCTATGATTCCTGAGTGTGGAGTTGTATCAAAGGCCTTGGCCAGATCGAGGTAGGCTGTGTGAACTACCTTGCCTTCGCCCACAGCTCTGGTGACAGAGTCAAAGAAGTCTATCAGGTTGAGCAGACATGACCTACCCTTAACAAATCCAAACTGCATGGGGTCCAGAGTCTGGAGATTCCCTATGTCCCTATTGATTAGGTCCATGATGATGCGCTCCATAGCCTTACATACCAGATTCATCAGGCTAATGGGGGCGGTAGTTCTTAGGGTCCATAGTCGCGCACCCTTTGTGCAGTGGGATAACTGTGTCAGTGTGCCATTTGGTGGGGACAAAACCTGAAGTGAAGCTGTGCTTGAACAGGGCACAAAGGTGTGGTGCCAGTGCATATTGCAACTCATGTAGAACACAGCCAGGGATATTGTCAGGTCCCATGGAAGCTGTATTTCTGGCCTTGGACAGTGCGATTTTAACCTGTGCAACTGTAATGTTGGATGTGATAGTGTTCAATCTCGCCGTTTGTTCTTACACATGGGTTCGGAGCCGATCCTCGGCTCCGTGTCGGCCGCTTGCAAGCTCTGCATCGAGAAGAAGCTCGAGACAACCTAATACCCACAATCCCCCTCTGCCTTTACCTCAGATCTAGTTTGCCGCTGCTGCATTCGCATCACTGGGATCTAGCTCGAGCGACTTCAGATAAGATATAACTTATTTTGTTATATTTGAAGTAAAATTTGTTCTAAAAGTACTTTTTGGTAGATTGTGTATGTGTGTGTGGTAAGGTTAATTCTCGGTACCGTTAAGTTTACTTAAACTGGTTAAGGTTTTTCGGGGCCTTCCACCCCTTACTTAAAATTTGACAACCGGACTGACTTTATATCGGATTTGACTTTTTTTTTTCTACTGGATTTGTCTCTCTACTGGACTTGACTTTTTCTCTTACCTGTAAGATGTCTGAGAAAATTAAATCAGGCTTTAAACGTTGCCAGTGTGGCCAAAAAATGTCAGTTACTGACAACCATAGTTCCTGTGTCTACTGCCTTGGCCCTCTCCACTTACAAGAGGACTGTTCAATTTGTCACTCTTTTAGTGGGAGGGTCATGACAGATAGGCGCAGGAAACTCATGGACAGGGGGTTATTAAAACCTTCCTTTCAGGAGGCACTGGATGCTTCAGACCAGGCATCCAAATCCTCGAAGGAATTGAAGACGTCGGAGCCCAAGTCATCGGCTCCGAGCTCTTTGAGTAAAGTTAGATCACCGGTTCCACAGACTTCAGGGCCGAGTGTTCAACTGGTATCAGTTCCTGAGCCTCGAGTCTTGGAACCGGTGATGGAGCTCCCTCCCTCGACTCTATTGAGGTCGGCTCCGTCTTCGGTTCCTTCGACCCGTTCTTCTTCTAAGCTCACCGATGTCGATGTGGATCGTGTGGTGCAGAAGTTATTTGAGCATTCGGCCCTATCCAAACTTATTTCAGTCTCCACCCAGTTGGTGTCGAAACTTGAAGGCCTTCCATTGTCTCCATCCATTCCTCCTCCGAGACCTGTCCAGTCTTTGGAGCCGGAAGAGGTTGATCTTCTGATTGTGGAGCCCTCGGGTCCAGAACCGTCCTTTTCTCGGTCTGTTCCCCTCACCTCGACTCCATCGGACCCGGTACCGGAGTCTCGGAGCCGACGGTCTGTCCTTGGTTCCGGGGCCGAGAGTCGAACCGACGTTTCAGTTCCGACTCTTCCCCTCGGGGCGGATCGATTCGGCTCCATCCTCGGGGTCGATGCCTTCGGTGCCTGTCTCGGGGATTCTTCCCATTTCTTCGGAACCGGGAGATTCTTCGACTCGGGACCCGGGGGCTTTCGATCTCATGAGGAAGGTGTTGTCTACCCAGACAACCACATCAGTAGAAGCAACCTCTCCTCCCCATAAAGGGCCGTTATCCTCCTCTGCACCCACGGCCACAACCAAGCGTCGAGCACTGGTGTCTCAGCCACCCCTGGAGGGTGCCCCCTCTTCCTCGGAGGCTTCTTCGGATGCTCCCCACGAAGAAGTCCCTAGGAAAAGGTTGTGTAAGAGGAGACACTTAGATTCTCCACAAGAATCTTTGACATCCGATACTGACTTGGATGAGTCAGAAGGGTCCCCTAAGTCACCTTCAGAAGATGTCTCTTTTTCTGACATATTGGAGATCCTGAAACAGAGAGGTGACTGGCAGTCCCTTCCCCCTTCTGAGGATGAGTCAGTCTTGCTGAAGGCATTCGGTGCTCGCCCTTCCTCCTCCTGGGTCACTCCGCCCTTCGATGAATTAATGGAACTTATTGCTCAAGGGCGGAGGCTCCTGACACAGTGGAACCAGTCCCTAGGAAGCCCAATAAGTATATCACTGCACCCCAGGACAAAACTTACTTGACAAAAGGAGTTCCAGTGGACGCTATGGTGGTGGCAGCGGCCACGAAAAAGGAGATGTCGGAATCTTCCTCATCTGTCCATCCCCCTAATAAAGACTCTAGGACTATGGACAGGTATGGGAAGCGCATTTTTAGTTCAGCGGCTTTTTCCATGCGATCCCTGAACTATTTGACCCACTTTACACGACTACAGAGGGATCTAGTCAAAGAGTTGGGAGATACCCTCCAGGGTACTACAGATGCTGCTGTCTCAGAGAGAGTGACAGCGCAGCTTAATACCCTTACATCCATTGTGAACTCGTCCATGAGGCTGATCTCTTACGCAGCCGAAGGTTCGAGTAGGGCAGCAGCTTCAGCGATTGCTCTTCGCAGACAATCCTGGATGCGCTTATGTTCATTTGCGGAAGCCTTCAAGTCTTCCTTTACTAACGCCCCATTTGACGGTGCCACTCTTTTTGGCCCCAAAGTAAAGGAGACCCTTACCCGGTGTGAGCAGGAGGGAAAGACTCTGTCTGCTGTCGGAGTCCGTTTTTCTACCCCAACCAGACCGTACCCCAAAGGGCAACGTGGTGGAAAAATGTGGTTTCAAAACCCCAAGGATCTTTCCCAGGCACACAGGGTGATGCCCCTTCTAGAGGCAGAGGAGGGGCAGAGGTGGAAGACGCCGCCCTGGCGGCAGAGGGGTCCGCAGAATCAAGGTGACAGGGATACACTCCTGGTAAACCTTTCCAGCACTCCTGAGAGGAGGCCCGACTGTCCTGCTCTGGAGGCAGTCGGGTCGCTTAGCTTTATACCCTCAGGCCTGGCAAAACATAACTACAGACAAGTGGGTAAAAAGCGTGGTTACCAGAGGTTACAATATACCATTTCTATCCCATCCCATTCCAAAGAAAAGACTCCCAGATGTACCGCCCCATCTGCGAGAGCCAGCAGCTATAGAAATTTCAAAGCTGCTAGAAAAAAGAGTCATCCAACCAGTCCCAGCGGACCAGAAAGGATTCGGGACTTATTCAAGGTTCTTTTTAGTTCCAAAGAAAACAGGGGACTGGAGGCCCATTCTGGACCTAAGCGACCTCAATACCTTCGTCAAGAAAGAAAAGTTCCGAATGGTCACGCTTCAAGCGATCCTTCCATTCTTACAGAAGGACGACTGGATGTGCTCAATAGATCTGAAGGATGCATACTACCACATCAAAATGGCCAGGGCATCCAGAGATCATTTGCG
Organism: Protopterus annectens; assembly: GCF_019279795.1. NCBI lineage: Eukaryota > Metazoa > Chordata > Ceratodontiformes > Protopteridae > Protopterus > Protopterus annectens. Next base: position 1,706,713,076 of record NC_056735.1, read on the forward strand.
CTTCCGGCTGGGTGCCAGTCACTTTCAGTTTCGAGCCCTGCCCTTTGGTCTGACCTCAGCCCCCAGGGTCTTCATCAAATGCATGGCAGTGGTAGCGTCTCACTTGAGACGCCAAGGATTCCAGGTGTTTCCGTATCTGGACGACTGGCTCCTTTCTGCCACCACCCAGCGTCAACTAGTACAGGCCAGAGACTATACTCTTCAACTGTGTATTCACCTAGAATTTCCGTAAACTTCGGAAAATCCTTACTACAGCCATCACAGAGTATCTTATTCATAGGAGCGGAATTAAATACACATCAGTTAATTCTAAGACATCCTCCAGAAAGGATACTTTCACTTCAGACTCACATACGTCTTCTTCTCTTGTCCAGGAAATCCCCAGCAAAACTGGTACTGAAGGTTTTGGGACTCATGTCAGCTTCTCTTATTGCAATACCCTTGGGAAGACTGCACATGAGAGTCCTACAATGGCTACTGTTTGCACAATGGTCGTTCCAACAACTATCTCTAACACACAAGATTCTTATAACGAACACATGCAAAACACACCTAAACTGGTGGCTTCAGACGTGCAACCTTTCCAAGGGGAGACCATTTGTGCTACCCACGCCTACAGTTACGGTGACCACGGACGCTTCTCTGATAGGGTGGGGGGGCATCTTTCAGGGACAGACAGTCCAAGGCGAATGGACCAATTTAGAGTACAATCTGCACATCAATGTTCTAGAGTTGAGGGCAGTGTTTCTAGCGTTGCAACACTTTGCTCCCCTTCTTCCTCTGGGAACTATTGCAGTTCAGACGGACAACATGTCGGTAGTCTGGTACATAAACAAGCAAGGGGGAACCAAGTCCTATCAGCTATGCAGAGAGGCCATGAGAATCTGGCAATGGGCGGAGTCCACGGGTCGCTTTCTGATAGCAACGCACATCCCGGGTCATCCAACGTCATAGCCGACAGGCTGAGCAGAGCAATACTGTTACCGCACGAGTGGTCCCTAAAACAGTCAGTTGCGAAAAGATTTTTCGCACGTGGGGCCAGCCTTCCTGCGATCTGTTTGCGTCTCCAATGAACACCAAATGCAGGAGCTACTTTGCCCTATTACCCCCTCCAGGGGAAGTCCCCAGGGACGCACTGATTCACGATTGGCCCCCGGGACTCCTGTATGCATTTCCTCCCTTCCCCCTGATATCAAAGTTTCTCCAGAAAGCCAAAACCTACACAGGACAATAATCCTCATTGCCCCATTCTGGCCTCGTCAAATTTGGTTCCCCTTCCTCATGACACACTGCATTCGAGGACCCTGGATCCTGGACCCAGAGCCAGATCTATTGACTCACTCGTCAGGGGCTCCTCACCCCTCGCTCTTGTCCCTCCATCTAGCAGCTTGGCTGCTCCAATTCCCAACTTAGCCAGGTCTGATCTTCTTTCGCCTGCAGTTCAGAATATATTAGTGGCTTCTCATAAAGCTTCCACTACTAAAACATATACTAGTAAATGGAAGCGCTTTGTATTCTGGGCGAATACACAGCAAGTGGACCCTGTCATAGCTCCTTTGAATAAAATATTAGAGTTTTTAACAGACTTGTTCCATCAGGGTGCTTCTCCTGCCACATTAAGAGTTCAATTGGCTGCCATTTCTAATTTCCATGTGGAAGAATGTGGGGCTCCTGTTATGGCCCACAGACTTTGTAAAGCCTTTTAAAAGGGCTTTTCATATTAGACCACCAATTAGATCTCCTACGTCACCTTGGAGTCTAAACTTATTGTTATCTAAGTTAATGCTGCCCCTTTGAACCAGCCTCCTCTTGCCCATTGAAATTTTTGTCATGGAAGACTCTCTTTTGGTAGCCATTACATCCGCTAGGCGAGTATCTGAACTTCAAGCTCTCTCCATTAAGCACCCTTATTTGATCTTTCACTCTGACAGAGTTTCTCTTCGCACTAATTCATCCTTCCTTCCTAAAGTTTGTTCTATTAATAATATTAATCAGTCCATTGAATTACCCACTTTCTTCAAGAATCACTCCAATAAAATGGAGTATATGTTGCACAAATTAGATGTTCACAGACAGCTAAGGTTTTACTTGGATAGAACAAAAGATCACAGAAAATCTGATCAACTTTTTGTAGCCTTTGCTGATAACAGGAAAGGAGTAGCGGTTACCAAAAGAACTCTTTCTAAGTGGTTAACTGATTGTATCATCTATGTCTATGATTCTTCAAATCAAACTCTTTTGCACAAACCCAAAGGACATTCCACAAGGTCAGTGTCTACATCCCTGGCTCATGCAGCCCGCCTACCACTAGACGCTATTTGTGCAGCTGCTACTTGGTCTAAGCCACATACATTCATTTCTCATTATAAGGTAGACAAGGTTTCTAGGGACAGGGCGACCTTTGGTTCCACTGTGCTCAAGAACGTCCTTCCGTGAGTTCCTCAGGAACAAGGAGCTAGGGACGCTACCCATGTGTAAGAACAAACGGCGAGATTGAACACTATCACATATAGAAGTTATGTCCTTACCATAATGTTCCATGTGGAGTGTTCATCTCGCCTTTGTTCTTACATTCCCACCCTCCCGCCCTTAGGAAGAACGTTCAGTTTGGTGCCTGGTCTGGGGCATTCTGCTTCTGCATTGCAGTTGTTGTGTATATAGTTGACATGTATATATATATGTGTGTATATGTATATATATATATATATATAGACTCTTAGTTTCTGTGCATATGGGATATTGGCATGAGTGTGCTCTCTCTGACTACTGGTTTGCTTGCAAACTAGATCTGAGGTAAAGGCAGAGGGGGATTGTGGGTATTAGGTTGTCTCGAGCTTCTTCTCGATGCAGAGCTTGCAAGCGGCCGACACGGAGCCGAGGATCGGCTCCGAACCCATGTGTAAGAACAAAGGTGAGATGAACACTCCACATGGAACGTTATGGTAAGGACATAACTTCTATGTACTAGGCATTCCTCGGGTATTGTGATTGTCCCATTCAGGGGTGGTGGTGGGGGGTAAAGTTGGCACTGAATCTGTCAGCCAGTATATTGGCAATGTCTGTTGGCTCAGTATAGGAGTTACCATTGTGCAGAAGCTCAGAGCAGATCTGAGCATTGCCTGGAGATTTTTGACATAACTATAGAAGGCCTCGAGGTTATCTTTAGTATCTGCTGCAATTTTGTTTTTGTAGGTAGCTTTAGAAGATTTTATGAGGGATCTCGGCTTTTTGTTGAGGCTAACCAGGGAGTTTGTCCAGTCTTGGGACTTTGCCATGTTATACAACAGTTTGTTCCTTCTGTTGTAGACTAGCTTGCGGTCAGATCTGACCAGGGAGGAGCTGACAGTTGGTGTAGAGCAATGGTCACCCATATTAGTAATAACCAGATCGGGGATGTTGCTACCCCTAGTGGGGGTAAGAATGAGCTGGTCCAGGGCATTGGAATTAATGAATTCCAGAAAACGTTGAGCAAGTGTGTTGGTACTTGAGTAGTTTTCCCAGTTAATGGAGGGTAATTAAAGTCACTCAGTATGAGTGTGTTGGGTTGGACCTTAATATTTTCCTGGGTGTTTAGGAATGTGGAGTGGGAGTCTTGGGACATGGTGGGTGATCTATAGCAGGCAGTGTTAGTTGCACCTGGAGTATCTCCAATGCGTTATGTTGAGCTACTAGCCTGGAGATATGCATATCCTTTATGGATATGGAGACACCACTGCCTTTAGGGCTTCAGTCTATGTTTTGGGGCCGAAATATGTGGTATGAGTTATAGCCTGGTAGCGCAGGAGTGCTTTCAGGTGCCTTGAACCAGGTGTCTGTTACTGCACAAATGTCAGTGTTCTCCATTTTGAGAAGCGCTTCGAACGAGTGCATCTTGAGATTTAGACTTCTAGCATTGAGTAGCATAACCCTCAGATTGCATTTGCTTGTAGCTGTTATGGTGGTGTTTTGGTTTTATGGGCATTGCCTGAAAAAGATACTGCAGGGATGGCAAGGGCCTTGGCCAGTATATGGAATCCCAGGGGCGATAGATACAGGCCATCTCTGGCAAAGCATTAAGGTCTGGCGATCATGTCATCCCAGGCAGACAGATACTGGATCCCCTTAGAATGACACCAGAAACTTAGCCAATTATTGAAGTCAATCATTTTTTGTTTATACTGTGGTATCGTTCTGGGTGACGGTAAGATGCTACTCACGGCCAGGGTCATGCCCTCCTGGGCTACAGGATCTGAGAGCTCCTCCATGTCTCTTTTAATGTAGTCCAGGGAGGTGCATCTCCGGTCATTCACACTAGCATGGACAATGACCGAGTCATATCTGTACCTGCTGTGGAGTGACCTGAGTGCATGCGTTATGTGGTGTATCCTGGCTTCCGACAGGCAGCTGACCATTACCTTCTCTTTATTCAACATAGTGAGTGGGACATTAGTGTGCCTTATTATTGACTCACCTATGACAAGTGTATTGGGTAAGGTGTTTTGCCTTAGGGGCCTTGGTTGTGTGGCACACTGTGTGAGCTATGTGTTGCATGGTTTGTGCTGTGATGTGGTGGTTGCTGCATTTCTGCCTTGGAGGTCTCTGCTGTTTGGATAGATTTTTATTGAGAGCCTCCACAAAGGATTAGCGTGTGTTTTGTGTTATTATGTGATAGCTGTGAGGGTGTGTGGCTATGTGTTCTCTGTGGTGTGGTGCTAATGTTGACCTCCTGCTCTTGACTGGCAGTTCCAGTCTTGGCTGGAGAGTGCATGGCTTCCAATCCGGATATATAGGTGTATCTCTCACCAGTCTGAGTGTTGGAGGATAAGAAGAGAGGGTTGTCAGTGTACATAAGGCAGTTACTACATTGCCTCATGATGCTCAGGTTCACCAAGTTAATTGGAGAAAGTTCATTCTACTCAAAAATAGATTTAAATCCACCCCATGCATGATACATTAACCCTTTCAAGTACAACAATTCAAATATATAAAACAAATAATAACGTATACTACGTCTGCATAATCCGTTTTGAGTTTGTTTCTTATAACCAGTATATGTTCATATCTCCTTTTATTTAGTTTTTCTCTCTATTTCACCAAAAATAAAATGTTTTACAGACATTGCAAAGGGCAATATAAAACACACCCTTTGTATTACAATCCTAATGGTCTCTGTAGGCAATAATCTTATCAAAACCGTATACTGTAACATAGGGGTGAGTCTTTCCACTACAGTAATTACACAAATACATTTCGACATTCATTTCTGTTTAGCACTGTGGTTCTGAAGTCAATCAATACAATCTACAATTATTATTTTAAAATTTCCTGATTTCCTACATATTTATCCCCTAAAAATGCAAAAAATCATTGTTCCCTTTCAAGATATTCCATTTTTAATAATATTTTTAACATGTATGATGTCCAAGTTAAAAGTGCCATTGCTAACTTCTGATCTATTTCATCTCTTCTGTTATTCTAAGTACCCAAATTAGTACCTAAAATAGGTCCATACAATTCATCCCCATTGTTGTTCACTTCATCAGATATTTTCAACATTGTATTTTAGAATAACCTGCATCTTCAAACAACTTCTTAACATGCTGTAATTCATTCTCAAACTTTAAACAATAATGGCTCGTTGATATTAAACATGAGCACACTGATTGGACAGCCCAACTAACATGCCTGTTATAAACTGAGCATGCATTAAGTGGTAGATTGTCTTTGCTTTTATTTTATGAGCACAGAAGTAGTATTGTGAGAATCATAGTAGCAAAATTATTCAGGATTTCAGCATTCAATGCAGTGTAGCTAAAGTCACATGTATTTTAGTAACCCAAACCACCTAATTGGTAAAGTTTTTGGTAAATTTTAATGCTGCATCACTTGAATGTAATTTGCACTGCTGTTTAGCACAAGGCAGAGGCCTGCTTACTCCTGCAATAATTTTACTTAGTGTAGTAGTAATATTTAGTGCCTCTAACACAGGAAAATATTTCAAAACACTAAATCTGATGTTGTAAATATTTGTTTATTCATTACAAATAGGACCTCAGTTCCGTCCTCAGAACCGATACGGCCGTTTCCAAACTCACGCCAGCCAAAAACTCTAAGCTAAGCCCTACCCATAATGCTCCTCTTCTAGTTACTCCAGATCTCGTTTGCCATGTTCCTAGTCAGACATGCTAGCCATCTCTCTCAAAGCTGAGTAGAAATTTGCTATTTTTAAGACAGTTTCTCTTCAGAATTGTTTATTTTTTAGTCAAGTTAGCCTTTTCTCACTATCGCCTATAACCTAATTCTATTCCCTACCCTTTACCTTGGTAATTTAATTTCTACCATTATTGGTACTGTCCCTCTCTCCTGCCTTTGACAGGCCCTTCCTTACCACTTGTGGTATTTTTTAAATACCATCTCTGGTATTCTTTCCTTTTATCTCTCTCTTATTTTGTTTTTTTTTTTGTAGGATAGCCTTGTTGCCTTACTATGTCAGACAAAGCTAAGTTGGGGTTTAAACAGTGTGACAAGTGTGGATGTAAGATGCCTAACTCTGATGCACATGATTGTTGTGTCTACTGTTTGGGCGTGGATCATATTAAAGCTGACTGTGACATTTGTGCTAGTTTTAGTAATCGTACACTAGCAGAACGTAAAAATAAACTTATCTTAAAAGGTTTACTCAAGACAACTTTTTCGGAGGCTCTGTCTGGGTCAGAGGTCTCACCCCCTCCAAAGATCAAAAAACATAAAGAAAAACTGAGTCACTCAGTTCCTGCATCTCCGTCAGTTTCGGAACTGAGTCGGCTCCATGCTTCACTGGCACCCTTGGCGCAGCCCTCTTCGGCACCAGGCTCTGTATCTTCTCCCTTGGTGCCGTCCATGATATTTATCCCTATTTTGGTTCCAAATTCGGCACCACTGATGTCGGTGCCGTCCTTGGATCTGACATTGGCTCTAATGACTGTACCTGCTTCGGCACCATCACTGGCCACTGTGCCGACAGTTTCTTTAGCTCCATCAGCTCCAAAACTCTAATACCTGCCAAGGACAAGGATACTTTCCAACTTACGACCCTTTTTTGGGGCAGAGGTTTAGCCCCTTTCTAGAAAGACCTAATTCTCCTTCAGCAGCCTCCTTTAGATGCCCTAGGAATTTTTCTGAATTAGATCTAGTGCGGGTTGTGGACCAGCTTCTGGCAGCTAGGGGATTGCCCATTCCAGCTAGACCTTCTGTCCCTCTTGGCTCAGAATCTTTTGCTACATCTTCCCCTGTTTATCCTCCTCCGGCATCTGCCCAGATCCAGGAGATCTCTGTACCGATGTCCACTCTGGTGCATACTGTCTCTGCTCCGACAGCAGTGTTTCCCTTGACAGCACCGTCCTCCCTTGCTGCATCTCGGAGTAGTGCTTGGACCATCCATACATTGGTATCTAGCCTGTCGCCATCTATGTCCATGGCTCCGATGGCTTCCAGTTCTCTCAGAGCTCCTCACCTGGAAGTGGGCTCCTCAGGACGAGGTGTGACCTTGGTTCTGAGGTTGTCCCTCCCGGTCCCGGACTCCCATCCCTCCACGGGTGGGCCTGCTGTCCAGGTGGTGGAGAGGGTCCTTCACTCCGAAGGCTCGCAGTCAGCACCAATGACATCAGTATCAGAACCCCCCCCCCAGCATGCACCTCTCCCAGCCCTCTATTTCGGGACCCCGGGCACGAGAGTCACAAGAACCCTCTTTGAAGGGAACACCTTCTCCGGAGTCCTCCTCCAAAGATCCCACTGGGGAGCCACCCCAGAAGAAATGGTGCAAGAGGAAGCACCTTGATTCCCTGGAGGAATCACCAAAGGCACTGATTGTGATGAGGGGGAAGGGTCCCTTAGGTCTCCCCCAGATGACATCTCATTCGTAGACATTCTCAAAATCATCAAGCAGTGGGGAGACTGGAAGTCTTCTAACCCTTCTTCTGAGAAATCGGTGTTCCTGCAAGCCTTCTGTGCCCGGCCATCTACTTCCTGGGTGACTCCACCGGCAGATGACCTTGTTAAACTCATTGTGTAGCATGCCTGGAAGGCTCCGGACAATGTAAAACCTGTCCCTCAGAGGCCAGACAAAATTTTATCTACACCTGAAGACCAGCCCCACTCGTCCAAGCAGTTGACAGTTGATTCTATGGTCATGGCGGTGGCCACCAAGAGGGAACTGGCAGAAGATAGTTCCACTGTCCATCCTCCAAACAGAGAGTCCTGGACCATGGACAGACTAGGGAAGCAGACCTATGCTTCAGCGAACTTCGCCATTCAGTCGCTGAACTAACTGGCACACTTTACTCACCTCCAAAGAGACCTAATTTTCAAAATGTCTTCCTCTTTGGTGGGGGTACTGCCTGATGAGGTGCGTGATGCTGTCGCCTCACAGCTAGCTATCCTTGAATCCATCTCAAACTCCTCGATGTATTTGATATCTGACTCCACTGAGAGGGCAGCTCGAGCTGCCGCATCAGGCATTGTCATGAGACGTAATGGTTGGATGCGGTTCACAGACCCCTTTAAATCATCTTTCGTCAATGTACCTGTCAACGAATCTGCACTTTTTGGACCCAAAGTACAAGACACACTTGCACGTAGTGAGAAAGATGGAAAGACCTTGTCTGCTGTGGGCATACACTTTTCCAACCCTCAGAGGTCCTACTCCAGGAACCAGAAAGGAGGAAAAATGTGGTTCAAGAAATCCCAAGGATCTTTTCAAGGCGCTCATAGTGTACAATCCCCCTGGGGCAGAGGGGGCAACTCATATGGAAAACGCCTCTTTTGGGGTAGAGGGGGTCTGCGTAACCAGGGCTATAGAGATTCTTTCTCTAGCAGACCCTACCAGCACTCCTGAGTAGTGGCCTGATTGCTTTCCTCTGCATCTACCAGCCTGGCATCTTATTACTACTGATGTTTGTGTGCAGAGAATAATATCCAGAGGCTACCAAATACCATTCGATTTAACTCCCAGACCCATCAAACGAATCCCTGATGTACCACCCAATCAGAGGGAATTAGTAGCTTTAGAAATAGAAAAGCTGCTAAGAAAAAGAGTCATTCAACCAGTCCCACCAGACCAGACGGGATTTGAGTTTTACTCGAGGTTTAGTGCCAAAAAGACAGGGGACTGGAGACCAATCCTGGATCTCAGCCTATTGAACAAATTTATCAAACCTCAAAAATTCCGGATGGTCATGGTACAGTCCATTCTTCCCTTCCTAGGGAGGGACAACTGGATGTGCTCTATAGACCTCCAGGACGCTTACTACCACATAAAGATGAATCACCGCTCCCGGAGGTTTCTCCACTTCCGGCTGGGGGCCAATCACTACCAGTTCAGGGCACTGACATTTGGTCTCTTGAGAACCCCCCCCCCCCGAGTGTTCACCAAATGTATGGCAGTTATGGTAGCTCATCTTCGACTACAAGGATTCCAGGTGTTTCCCTATCTAGATGATTGGCTCCTTACCGCTCTGACCAGGAATCTCCTAGTCCGCAGCCTCTCTTACACTCAAGGTCTCACTCTCCACTTGCAGATTACAATCAACAAGGACAAATCTCAAATGCCCCCAATGAAGATACTGGAATTTTTTGGAGTGGTCTTCGACACAACATCCTGTCAAGCGCCCCCCCCCCCCCCCACAGGCTAATAAGACACCAAATACAAGACCTTCTTCCTCAGACCTATGTACCAGCACGTCTTGTACTGCAACTCTTAGGCTCCATGGCGGCTGCCATTATGTTGGTACCACTGGCGAGACTGCACATGAGAATCCTACAGTGGCCCCTTTCCGCACAATGGTCAATGCTAACTCACCCACTCGACCACATGATATGTCTTACAAACCGTTGCAAGGAAGAAATGTTATGGTGGATGAAGCCACAAACGATTCTTTGGTGTCAACCATTCTGTCTTCCCCATCCCACGGCCACGGTGACCACGGACACTTCCCTGTTAGGGTTGGGGGGGCATTTCCAGGGAAAGACTGTCCAATGTACCTGGTCCCCCATGGAGGCCAATTTGCACATAAATGTCCTGGACTGAGGGCAGTTCACTTAGCGTTGCAAGCGTTTCATGCATCCCTACCCTCTGGGACCATTGCAATTCAGTCAGACAACATGTCAGTCGTCTGGTATATCAACAAGCAAGGCAGAACCAGGTCTTACCCCCTGTGTCGGGAATCCATGAGGATTTGGCATTGGGTGATAGCTTTCAACCACTTCCTTATAGCAGTGCACATTCCCGGGAGTTCCAAACTTATTGCGGACAGTCTGAGCAGGAGCATCCTGATGCCTCACGAGTGGTCCCTCAACCCTGTTACAGCGGATCGGATCTTTCAACGCTGGGGCAAGCCTTGCTATGACCTGTTTGCTTCCCCCTAAACTACAAATGCAGAAGCTACTTTGCCCTGATCCCCCCTCAGGGGGAACCACCGAGGGACGCTCTAATGCACGATTGGCCACCGGATCTTCTGTATGCCTTTCCCTCATTTTCCCCTCATTCCAAAATATTTACAGAAAGCTCAGAGGTTGAGAAGCAAAGTGATCCTAATTGCCCCCTACTGGCCCCGCCAAGTCTGGTTCCCGTTTTTATGGCCTCATCTGATTTGCAGCCCGTGGATCCTGGATCATTCCTAAGACCTGTTATCTCATCCTCTGGGACTGATTCATCCGAACCTGCACAGTCTCAAGCTCACAGCTTGGTTCCTCCACTTCCAGTGATTGCCAGACTGCCTGACATCCCATCTCCTGTTCGTGAAATTCTTCTTGCTGCACATAAACCTTCCACTAGGAAAGTTTATTCTAGTAAATTGACTAGTTTCTCTATTTGGGCCAAAGATCAGAACTTCGACCCTTTCTCTATGCCTATTCAAAAGATCCTACAGTACCTGACTACTCTTCTACATGCAGGAGCCTCAGCTTCAATGATCACTGTACACATTTAGCAGCTATCACCAATTTTCAAAATGGTCTTGATAATATGCAAGACCTTTTTGAAAGGAGTATTACATGTTAAACCTCCGATCAAGCCTCCCTTAGAACCCTGGGACTTGACTTTGGTACTTCAGTCTCTCACACGTTCTCCTTTTGAGCCCTTCAATTCATGTGATTTAAAATTTTTGTCATGGAAAACCTTACTTCTAGTAGCACTTACCTCAGCGAGAAGAGTATCTGAGCTGCAGGCCTTGAGTTTCAAGAGACTTTACTTGATCTTCCACACGGATAGGGTGTCCCTTCGGACTGACCCCTCTTTCTTGCCCAAGGTAATTTCTGGCTTTTCCATTAACCAATCTATTGACATGCCAGTTTTCTTCCCTCAGCATTCTAATAGAGGGGAGTACCTTTTGCAAACCCTTAATGTGCATCGGCAGCTTCGTTGTTATTTGGACAGGACCAAATGTTTCAGGAAAACAGATTGTTTGTGGCCTTTGCAGGACCCAGATTGGGTAAACCTGTTTCCAAAGTGACTTTATCCACTTGGTTTAGAAATGTCATTACCTTTATCTACCAACAGAATAAGCTACCCTTATGTTCCAGAATAAAGGCTCATTCTACCAGATCTATGGCTACTTCTGTAGCATTTCATTCCAGAACCTCTACGGACGATATCTGAGCAGCAGCCACTTGGGCAAGACCTCATACTTTTATCTCTCATTACAAATTGGATTTGACCTCCAGGGGATGAGCATATTTTGGTTCTATGGTGCTCAGGAATATCCTTCCTTAGGGCCACCCAGGACTCAAGTAGCTGGGGACTCGGTCCTATTTGTAATGAATAAACAAAGATTTACAACATCAGATAAAGAAGTTATGTCTTACCATAACGTTCCATCTGTGTTGTAGATCTTTGTTCATTCATTACTTCCCACCCTCTTTCCCACTGCCTGGACACCTGGTGGACTTTAGGAAATCCTGGTTTTAGGGTATTTGCTCAGACAGAGCCTTCTACTATTTTTTCTATTACTACATCTATTATCTAGGGGCGGGTAAACTCGATCTGCAGTAACTAGGAGAGGGACATTATGGGTAGGGGCTAGTTGAGAGTTTTTGACTGGCGCAAGCTGGGAAACAGCTGTATCGGTTCCGAGGACAGAACCGAGGTCCTATTTGTAATGAATGAACAAAGATCTACAACACAGATGGTACATTATGGTAAGACATAAATTCTTTTTTTGCCTACCCATTACCAAGATCACAATGACAGTTGCTTGTATGTATTTGTTATGTTTGGATAGTTGACCAATATAACCAGCAGGCTTCCAGTTACAAGTGCAGGAACCAAATTTTTGGTCCAGAGTATCTGAACAATAAATGGTGACTCGAGCAAAAAGCAGTGAACTTCAAAAACTTGTTGTCTTACCATTAAATCAATTTTGCATAATGGATGTCACTCCAAAGATGGGAGTGGGTGCTGTACCTCCCACACCCTGTTACCTGTTGGTATATACAAGTAGCAGGGGTATGGGGGTTGTACCTCACTCATCCCTGCTAGGTTTATATACCAGCTCTGACATCACTGTGCACCAGAGTAGGAGAAATACTCTGATGAACCTCAGCCTTGGACCTAGTAAATTTCTCCACATTGGCACTTGCAGTTCTGCTACTCCAAAGATCACAGTTACACATCCCTTAGAATTTCAGCAGGTACCCAGAAGGACTGAGAATATGCAAGACTGTATTAGGGAGATGCAAACTAACAATATAGTGATACAGAGGTCAACTTCTAAAAACACATTCAGAAGGCTGCTCACTGCAATTTGCTCGTACCTTTGTCTGATGCAGAGAATTTGAGCATTTAAAGAAAAAAATCAATTCTTAAGTTACTTTCACATACATCATATGCATTGTCTTATAGCTATATTTGTACATATACTTATATGTATATATAGAAAGATATGTGTGTGTGTGTGTGTGTGTGTATGTAATTAATATATATATATACATATATATATATATATATATATTAATCAAGAAGGCAGATTAACATAAATGGGCTAAGACTCCAGAGCAACCAATAAGGGGCATGTGAATCTTCTGGACAATACCTAGAGAAGAAATCAAATTCTCGACTTCTGGGTAGACAGAAGACACAGTAGAGGAGTCTCTAATGAAATAAGTCTGAAAGAAGAAGACAATGTTGAAGGTGTCCCTAAAATATGAAATCTGGGAGGTGCCCTTGAAGTTTGAACAGAGCAAGGAGCTGTTGAAAAATTAGTGGAATTACCCTTTTAACTGTGTGGAAAAGCCTTTTGCTAATACTGCTGAATGATTTGCTATGAAAATCCTTGTACGAAGGAAGACATACAGAATCTTGCAGCTGTGTACTGCACACTGGAATTACTGTTATGAATAGCACCCAAAGACACAAAAGGACCTAAGACCTGGCTTTGAGTGGAAATGTTAGATGCATATCATACTGAGTCATGCCAAAAGATTCCAGTAATTAATGTTATAATAAAGGTTAGTGAAGGGACTGATGGGGAAAGACCCATGAGTAAGAATGCATTAAGGGAAATATGTACAAACTGAAAAAGAGACAGATAGCTCATACTAAAGAAAAGGGGAAAGAGGAACTTGAAGTCTTAAGCTTCTACTTGCTACATAAGACTCCAATAATTAAAGTTATAAAGAAGGTCAGTGTTGAGACTGACAGGGGAGGACCCATATGGAAAAAAGAGGAGAGGAACTTAAGATAGTGTTTGTTTCTCCCTGCTACATCAGTCCATCTGTATTGTCATGTGGAGGTCAGATCACATAATGTGTTATATATAGTAGTGGGCAGTGTACTAACATGCCTGTTGTTGGGACTCCTGTCACAAGACTCTGTAGTGATGGACAGGTTCCTCAAATTTTAGTGTGAGCCTTTCCTTCCCACAGGCAAACTCAACACATTATTTGATGAATGATGCTGTCCTAGTGGATAATGAGCTCACTTGGTATCCTTTCTACAAGGAAAGTGAATTCCCACCAGTAAAAGAGGGTTCTACTCTAATCACTGGGAGCTACTGACAGTATCTGTCTCTGTCTAGGTCTTGAAAGGGAGTTGAGGCTAGGGACTCTTCTGCTGTAGTTGGACAATCATAGTTTTGTATGTGAACAGACACTGAGCATGCTCTCAAACATTGCTTGCAGAGAGTTGATGCATGTGTGGCACTTGGTCATAGATCCAAGCTTCAGCCTTCCAGCCGTTCAGATTCCAGGAAAAAATGAACTTACAGGCATACAGTACCACTCATTGCACTTCCAACTCTCTCCTGAAGCAGCATTTAGGGAAATCTTGTCTGGTCACAGTTTTCCAGTAGTTGGATACCCAGCAATTGATCTGCTCATCTCATGGCAGAATGGATTCATTTCTGTCTTCTGCTTTGGTCTTGTAAGGCATTGAGGGGTTGAGTACAGATGAAGTCTTCAGGAAATATTGTTATGCACTTCAACCTGCAGATTCCATGCCTGCTAAGTAGAGTCAGAGAACACCAAAGTTCATCATCACTGCCCTGTGGTGGCAGAGAAGGTTGCAGTTTTGGCTCAGAGTTCCCTGAAGATGTAGAAAACTGTCCCAGTACAAGAGAACAAAGGTTTCTTTGGCTAGGTTTACAGCACACTTGGCTGCTGCTTTAGGTCTCTTGTTACCAAAGGCACTTCTTGCAGCGATCCAAGAAGTCATTTAGGCTGACAAAAATCTTACACTCCTCAGATATAGCAGAAAAGTATCTTGTTCTAACGCATTTGTTTAAATGGTAGGTGATTCAAACCTATCTTATTTACCTGATTTACATTGGTGTCAGCTGTTTCACTATCAAAGTGCATGCTTCACTCATTTCTGCTCATCACAGATTTGAGCAGAGTTATGAGTCATAACTGACTGGTTAAACATTATCTGAAAGGTGATCTGCATCTTTGTGCAGAGTTGAAGAATACTTTTCCACACTAGACCTTGATTTTTTTTTTTTGGAAAAGCTCTTTATTTTTTCTCTCTATATCAGCATATATTTGGTACATATAATAATCCATAGTAGTAGACTTATCTGGCAGATGGCCTTTTCACTAGTATACATATTACTTTCTCAATTGTCTAATTTAACACAAAGGTTTTTTTTCAGTACCAGATGTTACTATAATTACTACACCTCTGATTTTGACAAATATAGCATATGTCTTCTGTAGAAGCCCTATATACTTTGTCCCTGTCGTACTTTTACTTTCACCCTAGGCAGCCTGCTCAACTGAATTTATGCCTCTCCTTCACACCCTCAATGTACTCAAACTCTCTTCTCATATCCAACACTTTCTCCTATAGTGTTTATTTCTTTTTTTCTCCATGCATCACTATCTCATTCCCCCTCAAGCTCTTTTGTACTGTTGAGTCTGCTGTGGTTTTCCAGTTTTTGGTTATCACTTTTTTGTAACTTCTCAGAATAGTGCCACAGAATCTTGTTTATATTTATTTCCCTGAACTACCTTGACATGCCTAGGAGATAATCTATTCAGATCTTTGCCAGGGGGTTACCTGACTTGCATCATTAAGAAAATTATCTAGTTTATTACAACCCCAGAACATATGTCTCCATGAGCCTTCTTCCATTCCTTGCCATCTGTCTGCAACATTTCCGTCTACTCTCTGAAACATTTTATTTAGCTTTTTCATAGTGTAAAATATTTATACAGGCATTTCTGTGCAAAAATGTGGAATTTCCTTGACTTGGTCTCTCTAGTGATGTTAGTGCATATGTCACTGCACATGCCACTTAAGTCTGTAAGTCCTAAAGTCTCCTCATCTTGATATTTACCTTTAGCTACAACTCCTTTTTTTAACCTCCCTGATTGCCTTATATAACTGGCTGACCAGTCTTTCTCGTCTCACTTCACTTGTTTTTGCTTCTATTATTATTTGTATCAACTGTACATTTTTTTTCTTATCTGACCTCCCTGTTTCATCTCTTGAATATTCTTAAGATTCCTCTATAGTTCATCCAGTCTCTCTGATTTATATTGTACATTTTTTATCAATTCTGTTCATTGTAATCTTTCTTCTCCTGTTATAGGTTCTTAGATTACTACTAGGCTAATTGTCCTCGTGGGCCATGTGAGAATCAAACCCTGCATCTTGTGCATGTAAGGTAAACGCCTTAAACATTATGCCACCCTCCCTGCAGTTGTTCCCAGTATACTCCTTTTTCTTCCCTCATACACCAGTTTTGCAACAGTTTATCACTTGGAATCTAAGTTTAACTAGTCCTATTGGAGCCAACTCAAAATTCCACCACTTCCCAGTATTTGCTATTTATTTAGCATTTCTGCTATAGGTTTAACTAGTCCTATTGGAGCCAACTCAAAATTCCACCACCTCCCAGTATTTATCTAGCACTTCTGCTATAGCTGCTACAAATTTACTATAAATCTTGTTTGCTTTTAATCTAGCCTATATCTCAGTTTATTTGCTTCTGTGTTGCTCAGTTTCTGGCGACATCAGAATAATCTACCAAATGGATTCATAGTTTGAGTCCTGCAAGTAATATGTTTATCTCATCTAAGTAGCTGCATGATAATCCTCTTAGGTTCAGTATATTTAGCCCTCCTACCTTAGTTGGCCTAGCATTGTTTCCCAGCCGACCCTTGGCCTATGTACTTTTTGTATATATTTGGATATCTCCTTATTCATATTCTCCCATACCTTTTGGCTGAGATTATGTAAAGTTTGCCCAATATACCAAATTAAGAGCATCACAAATATCCTCACTGCTTGAATCATTCTATCTATCTCTATTTGCACAGTTCCCATCTTTTGATTGTAGTACTTAATTTTACCCATAGTTCTTTCCATATTTCTAATGGAGAATCCTGAGAGTTTTTAGTAATTCCAAGCCCTAGGCATTTCATTCTGTAGTTGCACCAGATTGTTAGAAATCTCAGTACCAAATTGAAAGATGGATTATAATTAATACATATAGATTTAGTTGTACCTTCTTTTATTTTATACCCTGCGATTCCCTTAACTCTGTTTAATGTTGTAAATAAAGTATATATATATATATATATATATATATATATATATATATATATATATATATGTCATTGTCTTGATTTGCTGTAAATATCATTATATTATCTGCAAACAGCTCCTGTTTATACTGTTTAACTGTGGGCCAGCCCACTATATCCAAGTTCCTGAGCTTAATTGCCAATGGTTCTAAGTATAAAATAAACAGTAAGGGGGGCAATGGGCACCTCTGTTTTATAACTTTTCCAATAATATATTGTTTGTTACCCTTCCATTTATTTTTTCATGCTTTAGATCCTTTGTACAAGTTTATAAGTATGTGTATCATTTGCCATAAAAAGCCCATTCTTGCTAATATCCCCCATAAGTAACCCAGATGTACTGTATCAAAGGTTTCTCTGCATCAAGTCCAACATTACCAAAGGCCTTTTTTATCATTTGTACATTACTGTATTATATTAACCAAAACAGTGTTGGTAAATGTCTGCCTACTGTTTATGAAGCCACGTTGTTTTTTTATCTATTAACTTAAACAACAATTTTCCTTTCCTATCCTATCCACTAGTATATTGAAGCAAATGCCTTATAACCCTGGTTTGAGACTGTTATTGGCCTATATAATCCTGGGAGTGATGGGTCTTTGCCATCCTTTGGAATTAATGCTTCTTTCCAGAAATTTGACACTCCCTGACTCTCTAATATTGTGTTGAACAATTTCACCTATAGAAGGACCAATTTATTTATTGACAATTCATCCCATATCTCATTCCAAATCTCCATTGGAATCCCATCTCATCCTGATGATTTCTCTCTTACCTATTTCTTAAGCTGGTCCAATACCTCCTGTGTCATAACTGACCTTATTAAGTTTTTTCCTTCTTCCTTTGTTATTCTACTTAATAGTAAATCCCATAGAGAATCCTCCATATCTGCATATCAGTGTTCTGGGTCTTTAGTTTTAGTGTATAGATTTTGGAAGAATTTATAAAATGTGTTTGCTATTTGTTCCAGGTCCCTTTTAACTCTTAGAGTCTAGATCTCTGATTTTAGTTACCTGTCTTTCTCAACTTTCTGTATTCTAAGTCTTTGGGCTAATATTCTTTGATGTTTTTGATATTTATCACTACCTTCTTTCTTGCTATCCCTTCCTTCTATATGTTTTTTCAGGTCTACTTCAGTGGACCGAAAACCCACTTATGAGAAACGCATATGATTGAGACGATAACCGCGAAACAATAGTTCATCGATGTCTTACATCACCGACAGTTTACTGAGGGAAAAGAGGCAGTCGGTCAACAATAAAAACAAACCACAGCAAAACACTACCAACCCACACAAAATGGAGGAGTCTTCACCTCCCCACACCCCCTCGATGTGGGGGGGGGGCCTGTGTTCCCCCACCCCCCCAACTAAATATACTAACTGTGAAATCACACTATAGTGGAGAAAAGAGCAAACTTACGACTGTTGGCTGACTTCCTCCTTTCCCTCGGTAAACTGTCTGTGATGTGAGGATTCGATAAACTGCCATTTTGCTGTTGTTGTCTCAATCATGTATGTTTCGCATAAGTGGATTTTTGATACTCTGAAGTAGACCTTTTTTCTCCACTCCTCTGTTAACTTTAATAATTATCTTTTTCTTTCTGATTTCAATAATCTCTCTTTTGTAACTCCCTAATCTTATCCAGTTTACCTCTTTGTCTCTTGTTCCATTCCCTCCAGTACTTTCTTTTCCTGTTCTGACAGTGTGTGCTTTAATTTCCTTTTTACTTCATCTCACATCTCCCATCAGTTTGCCTCACCTAAATCTTCTAGCAGTCATTTTAGATGTTCCCTTAGCATTTTCTTCTTTTGTGGTTTTACCCACCGGATTTCACTTGCGTTCAGTGCCTGCCTAGTGTGATCAGAGGAGCATTTGTTTATTGCACTTCCTTGGCTGCATGATCTGAAATTAGAATGGGATATATCCCGGTTTGTTTTATCAAATATTATGTTCCACTGAAACATAAATTTGACCCATCCTTGACCATGCCCCTTCTCCACTTGCTTTGAATGTAAAATTATCCTGATGCCCCTGTTTTCTACCTGTGTCTGCCCACCCACAACTTTTCACTAGTTGTCCAAAATATTTAGCCTCAGGTTCAACATCTGCCTTCAGGGCCCTCTGTTGCTACTTTTCACTAGTTGTCCAAAATATTTAGCCTCAGGGGTCAACTTTTTCCTTCTTGGCTCTCTATTGCTATTTTCCCCTATAAGTTGTTTTAAGTCTGTCTTGTTCATTCTTAGTGGGAGGTATATGTTCCCTTTTTTAATTTCTCCAAATCTTTTGAGTTTCTAATACCATGAGGGGAATGGACCCCATTCCTAAGTCAAAGTATGGTTAACGTTCATGAAATTAGTATTGTTTCAGTCCTTGACGTTGGCCAAAAGTGCTCTTTGCAGCACCCGCAATGTGCCCAGTAATGACTCCTCCTGCAATTCGTATGGAGTTGCATGTACTGGTAACATATCTAAGTACGATTGTAGATTCATTTTTTTTAAGACTTATTGCTCCTGCTACTACTGGAACTGTCTGGGTATTCATCTACCACATTGCCCTTGTTTCCACCTCCAAATCCTGGTATTTTATAACTTTGTGTCTCTTTGTATGCAAGACATTGTAGTCACTAGATGTAGCGATTTTCAATGATCAGTGCCACTTTTGTCTTCTTTTCATGGGCTACTATGTCTGGTTTTCTTGTATCTATTTTTGAACTTTTGGTAGTGGGTGATCCCATGTGATATAAACTTCATTATTTTCTTTGATGCTTTGTGGCTAATGTTTCCAATGTTTTTTCAGCCACTTCAGTACCATAATATTTGCACAAACCCCATGGCAACATTCTTGCCACATTACTATGCCTTTCAGTATACAGTCCTTCTGCCAGTATATCACATTCAGCAACAAGGTGTGCAACTGTTTCCAATTCTGTTTTACAAAACCTACATTTGTCCATTTCTCCCACACGTTTAATGGACTTTGTAAACCAATGTATATGTAATTCACTATCGTGAGCCACCAATATTAACCTTTCATCTTTTGTTTTAAATTCACCTCTGCTTAACATTCCTGCATTCCATCCTGATCAACATAAGGTTTTTCCAAGAGTTTCCTGTACTTGCAGCTATATTTATACATTTTCCACATTTCTTGCCTTCTCATCTGATCCTTCATCTTATATTCCTTCTTTTGTTTTTTAGGCACATTCTGTTGCTGCCTGATTTTCATCTACTTCTGGTTTGATTTTCATTCCCACTTGAGGCCGATAAGCTTCTGCTAAACTAAGCAGGGAAGTCATCTTAGACTTTTTCTCTTCATGTTTAAGAACTTTCACTACATTTGGATCTTGGGAAGTCAACATTTATGTGTGCAGTCCCACATTTGCAGATCTGTACATGTAATCAATTTCGAGGAGGCACATGCCTCCTTCAGAACATGGAATATATAATATTTGTATGCACTGATTTTTATAAGTCATTTGATAGCATGAAGCATCCTTTTTATTTTCCTGTCTAACTTGTCCAACACGTTTTGGGGCCAATCAATCACTTCAAAGCTGTAAGTTAAGACAGGAGGAGCAAATTGGTTTATAGCTTGGATTATGTTCCTAGATGTCAATGCTGTTTTTAGCATTCATTTAAGCCTTCTAAAATATTCTTTACTGAGTTTTATTCACATTTGTTTATGTTTTATTGTCGATCTTTCAACAATTCCCAAATATTTATACACTCCCTCTTGCTCAAGTTCTTTTGTATCACATTCCTGTCCCAAACTGATGTTTTCTTGGTGCTGCAGCTTTCCTGCTTTAAAGTTTGCTTTTGCACATTTATTGAGGCCAAATGACATTCTTGTATCATCTGAAAAAAGTTTTAACCACTTGCAGTTGTGATGAACTTTACAGTTTTAAATCATCTACAAAAGAAGATGAGAAGTCTACACTTTGTTGTTTTCTAGAAGCCAAATTATAGCTATGGCCTAATTTCTTTAGCAGACAGCTTAATGGGGTAAGGACAAGACAGAATAACAGCAGTGACAGAGAGTCACCCTGGAATACCCCCTTTGATCTGTCCTTTATTGTGGCTTAATTGCAAAGTGGTCTGACACTGTTTCGTGCTCGCTGTAGTGTAATCAATCGGTGTAGGGTGTATCTTGTACATTTTTAAGCACTCAATATCCCACATTCATGGACAAAAATCAAATGCTTTTTTGTAGTCAATCCATGGCATACTTAGATTCTTCCCTTTTTACAGTTCCCCATTATGACTTTATTTAAAAACAAATGATTCTTTGTTCCATATGACTTTCTTATATTACCTTTTTGTTTTATTGCCATGAATGGCTTTTCTTTTAAATGACTATAAACTCCATCGGCATCAATTCCTGTGTATAGTTTATACATCATTGGAAGGCAATTTATTGGTCTATAATTTTTAGGATAACTTGCAGGTTCAGTCTTAAGAAGGAGCATTGTTTTTCCTGTTGTTAACCAGGCTGGTGTCTTTTCAGGGTGTGCAAATATATAGTTCTTACTCGTGGCAAAATCTTCATACAAATATGTTAATACTTTTAGCCAGAAGTTAGGTATTGCATCCAAGCCTGGGGTTTTCCATTTGGAGGCTTTTCTTAACTTTATTTCAGTCTCTCTGGCGTTGATTCATCCCATTTCATATTGTGTACATTTGAACTTCTTATTCTTTTTTTACTTCTTCTATCCATTTAGCATCTTTGCTATGTTCCACAGGCTCTTCATAGATATTTCTCCAAAGTGTATCTATTTCTTCTTTTTTGGGTGGTCTTTCAATTCCTTTTGCCTTGTTTTCCAATTCTCTGTAAAACTTTTTGGGGTCATCAGTAAATTGCTTATTTTTTACTTTTCCTTTATATTTATCTGCATATCTTCTACATTTTTCTGCCTGTGCTGAGATTTTTAGTTTATTTACAATAGTGCACGATAAATCCTGATCTGTTTTGATGTTGTGCATTGCTTTTATCACATCTTTCTGAGTATTTTTGTTGATCTGTTCCCTCTTCTGTACTCTAACAGTGGCACTTCTTGCCTTAATTGCTTTATAGTTTTCTCTGTTTAATACTTCCATGATGGTCTTTAATTTCTCCCCTTCCTTTTCCTAACTACCCTGTGTTTTTGTGGTAGAGCGTTATCTGTTATTAATTTAGCTGCACAGTAATATATCCTGTTTACTTCTGTTATCTCGCATGGATCTCTTTGGACAGCCCAAATTATTGTGTTCATTTGTTTTATCAAACTTCTAACTCTTTGGGTTTTATTGACCTTCTGCAGTCTATTTCTTTCATTAATCATAATATGTCTATCTATCTCTATTAAATAAAACAACTCTTCTGTTATCTTATTTTCTTCTAAACTGAGGGCACATCTTTTTGTTCTCCACTTCCTGCAGGCATTCTATAGAAAATTCCATATTATCTTCCTGTGGCACATTGTGTTCAGTTTCATCCTGTGTCATCCATTGCTCTGTCATATGGGAACTCACTGGCCTATCTCTTCGCAACATTGACTGTATCAGAGTTGCCACAGTTTCCTGTTCCTCCCCTTGCTGTCCAGCTCCAAATGAACATTTATACTCGTTTCCTGTGGAAGGCTCCAAAATATCTTCATGTGGCAACTGATCAGTTGCTTCCTGTTCCACTGTTTTCTCCTTAATTTGGATGTCCATTGCTCTAGCCTGTTGTGGTGTTTTCTGAGTTAGATTTTCTACACTAAATCCTTCTCTCCGCAGGTATTCTATGACCTCAGTTTTTATTTCTTTAACTTGCCCATTACTAATCCTCTTTTTTACTTTTCCTCTTTGTCTTCTTATTTTTTGTTTTGTAAAGTTTTCCATGCCTGGATTCCTTTGCCTGTATTTCTCTTCAAATATTTTCCACAGTTTTACTCTGTCTTATTTTCCTAATAATGTTGCAGTAGTACAAACCTCCCCTGTTTATCCGTCTTGCCATTGTTGATCGATACATTTGCACCTCTGTTAATTAAAGTAATTACTCCTCTCTTTCTGCCTGACTTTGCTTCTGTGTAGTAGCCTGTTCCTTGCCAATTTTTTAGAAAACTTACATGTTCAGTCTCCTTTCAACATATTTCTTGCATCATAATGAAAGTCCTTCTTAGGGTGCAGCCGCGGTGGTGTAGCAGTTAGCATTTTCGCCTCACAGCAAGAGGTTCTTTCTATGATTCAATTCTTGGCTGGGGTGCCTTTTGTGTGGAATCCGCATGTCCTCCCTGTGGTCAGATGGGTTTCTTCTGGGTGCTCCAGTTCCCTCCCATACTTCAAAGATATGCAGTAGGTGGATTGGACACCCTAAATTGGCTGTAGATGCAAGTGTGTGTGCAAGTGAGTGGTACGGATTAACTACCATGGCAGGGCTACCCAGCGGTGTAAACCTTGGCTCGAGATGATTGTCACTGTTGAAAGTGACATCCTGAACCCATGTGCAAAATGGAAAAAAGGGGTTGAGGATGAATGGATGGATGAATGAAAGTCAGTCTTGGCTCCCTTGTATACTGCAGGAACCCAAGTTGTTTCCCTTCATCTACCAGTCCATTAACATTCCTTGTTATTAATTTACTCTACATCCATCATCTTTTTCGTCTCCTATTAAATCCACTACTCTTGCCGTTGAGTCTACCATCCCTATTTTCATCCTTTTTCTTGCCGCGCTATTCATTTTTACAAAGGACATCCTCTCTGTTTACTTTTCTAAATCATCAGGTTTTTTCAACCGATGAACATGCCACCAACACTTCCAACTCTGTCCAACTATATGCATTGAATTATTGCTTCACCCTTCCCTCCATGTCACTGCACTCCCCTTAAAGTTCCAGTACTCACATAGGTTCATAGGTTGGTATTAGGCTATCGGCCCTAGGGCCTATACAAGCCTAGCCATAACAATTCCCTGGCTATTTCTTCCCACACTATTTACTTCTCTGGACCCCTGTCTAGCAGGGTGACTGGCTTGATCCCCGGGGTGAATTTCCGTTCTCCCATCCAATCGTTAAGGTTCCTTTTGAACAGGGCCAAAGAGGCGCTCTGCTTGACATGTATGGGCAGTCTATTCCAGAGTCTGGGGAGTCTCTGGGTCAGGAACCTATCCCTCCAGCATGTTTTGTTTATTGTGATGACAAGGTTTAGATCCCTGGAGCATGTGGCTCTGAGGGATTGGGATTTCTTTAAGTGTCGCATGTCCAACAGCTCTGGGTTTGACGTGGCCTTGTATGTTAAGCAGAGATTGTCTCTGAGTAGACGATATGCAACAGAGTATAGCTGGAGTTTTTTAAGGTGGTCAGCATAGGGCATCTGCTTTAGGCCTGTGATTCTTTTAGTGAGGTATTTCTGCAGCCTTTCCAGTTGTTGCAGATATCTTGAGACGTACATACCAAATGAGGCGTTGTATTCTATAATAGGTCTAATGAGGGATGAGTACAGAGGGACAATGACCTCCTTTTTTCTGGATGAAAAGCCCTTAGTGATGAGGTGTGCCACATAGAAGGATTTCCTGACTGTTGTGGCAATGTGGTTATCAAAGGTGAGACCACTGTCCACCTGTGTCCGTAAGTCTCTTATCACACTTTCAGTGTTTAGGGTACTGCCACCTATGTGGTAATTCACGGGTACATGTTTTTTCCCAAAGGGGATAACTATACATTTCTTGGCATTGAGCTTGAGCCCATGGCTCTAGCACCAAGCATCTGTTTCTGTAAGACCCTTTTGTAGAGTATCCACATCATTTAGGGATTCATTAATGGCTCCCAGTTTGCAGTCATCTGCGAACTTTGTTATCCAGAGTCCCTTAGTGTTGGCCTGTACTTCAGAGAAATAGATGCCAAACAAGAGCGGTCCCAGTACTGAACCCTGAGGTACTCCACTTGTCACTTGTCTGGAGCTGGATTTGGAGTCAGCTACTTTTACAGTGTGGGTTCTGTCATTAAGCCAGTTGGCAACCCATCGAGTGACGTAGGGATTAATGCCCAGCTTAGAAGTCTTTTCTATGATTCCAGAGTGAGGGATGGTGTCAAAGGCCTTGACGAGGTCCAGATAGGCTGTGTAAACCACCTTACCCTCAGCCACGGCTATGGAGACTGATTCAAAGAAGTCAATCAGGTTCAGGAGACAAGATCAGCCCTTCACGCACCCAAACTGGGTGGGGTCCAGTGTTTGAAGGTTGCCAATGTCTTTATTTATAAGTTCCATGATAATACGTTCCATGGCCTTACAGATCAGGCTCGTCAGACTGATGGGGTGGTAGTTCCTGGGATCCATGGTGGATCCCCCCTTGTAGAGTGGGATAACTGTAGCTGTGCACCACTCAGTGGGCACGAAGCCTAAGGTGAGAGTATGCTTAAACATGACACTTAGGTGAGGTGCCAGTTCATTTTGTAGTTCATGTAATACACAGCCTGGGATGTCATCTGATCCCATGGATGCTGTATTCTTAACTTTGGAGAGTGCATTTTTTACCTGTGTGGCCATTATTATTGGAATTTGGCAATCTTCCGGTATTGAGATGGGCCATTTAGGGGGTGAGAGGAGGGTGACATTGTCACTGAATCGATCTGCCAGGATATTGGCAATATCCTTGGGATCGGTATATTTAATGCCATTCTGTTGTAGCTCAGAGCAGATCTGAGCATTGCCATTTAGATTCTTGACATAGGTATAGATTGCCTTGTGGTTGTCCTTGGAATCTTTGGCAGTTTTATTTTCGTAACTAGCTTTGGACGATTTTATGAGGGATCTCAGCTTCTTACTGAGGCTGGTAAGGGAGTTTTTTGCATCCTGGGATTTTCCTCTTTTCTGCAACAGTTTCTTCATTTTGTTGTAAAGTTTGTTTATGGCAGGAGACAACCAGATTGGCTTCCATTTTTTGAAGGAGAGTATCTTTGTTCTGTTTGGGATGGCACGATTCACGCAGGTGTGGATGTGCTCGTACAGTGCCTTAGTGTAGGACTCAGCAGTCGAGCTTTCATGTCTGCATGGGTGTCATGAAGTTTGTCACTTCTGACTTGAGTAGCATGATGTTGGCTTTGGAGAAGTTTTTTATGGTGGTTTCCTTACTGGTGGGTGGGGATGGGATGTGGATGTTAAGGGTGATAAGCTTATGGTCTGACCTGACCAACGAGGGGGTGACTATAGGTGTGGAGCATTGATTTCCCATGTTGGTAATGACCAGGTCTGGGATATTGGAGCCCCTGGTGGGACTATGGATTAGTTGATCCAGGGCGTTGGAATTTATGAATTTCAAGAACTGTTGGTCTAAGGTGTTGGTACATGAGTAGTTTTCCCAGTTAATGACAGGGTAGTTGAAATCACCCAGTATTAGGGTGTTTGGTTGTATCTTAATATTTTCCAGTATGTTTAGAAAGGTGTAGTGAGAATCTTGGGACATGGTGGGGGATCAGTAGTAAGCTACAATTTGGATTGCAGTCTTACCTAGTGTTAGTTGCACCTAAAGAATTTCAGACGCATTGTGTTGGGCAACTAGCTTGGTGGTGTGAATATCCTTGGTGAATATGGACACTCCTCCACCTTTATTCGATCCTGGTTTGGTGGCCGAAAAGTGTGGTAAAAGTTGTAGCCTGGTATTGCAGTGGTGCTCTTTGGAGCCTTGAACCAGGTCTCAGTTACTGCACAGATATCAATGTTCTCCATTTTTAGGAGTGCCTGAGAGACTGCATTTTGAGGTTTAGATTTCTAGCATCGAGTAGCATTACCTTCAGATTTTGCATGCTTGTACGTGTTACGGTGGTGGTTTTGTCCTTTGAACTTTGCCTAAAATAGGCACTATAGGGGTGGCAAGAGCCTTAGCCATTAACCTGAATCCCAGGAGCGAGAGGTGCAGACCATCTCTGGCAAAGCATTGTGGTCTGTCGATCATGTCGTCCCAGGCAGATAGATACTGGATCCCCTTTGAATGACACCAGAAGCTTAGCCAATTGTTGAAGTCAATCATTTTGTCCTTATATTGTGGTGTCATTCTGGGCAAAGGCAGGATGCTACTCAGGGCTAGGGTCATACCTGCCTGGGCCACATGACCCGAGAGCTCTTCCATGTCTCTTTTCATGTAGTGGAGGTACGTCTCAAGACATTCACTCCAACATGGACAATGACAGAGTCATATTTGTACTTGTGGAGTGACTTGAGTGCATGCATTATGTGGCAGATCCTGGCACCTGACAGGCAGCTGACTGTAATTTTTTTCTTGTTCAGCCTGGTGAGTGGGACATCAGTGTGGCTGACTATAGAGTCACCTATGACTAAAGTGTTAGGTACGTTGTCTTGCCTTAGGGGCTGTTGCTGGGTGGCACACTGGTGTTGTGAGCTATATGACACTTTGGTTGTGATTGGTGTTTGTTTGCATTTTAGTTTCGGAGGTCCTTGTTGTTTGGGTAGGCTACAGTTAAGGGCCTCCACATATGTGGATTTAGTGTTGCTATGTGTGGGTGTTGGTGGTGTGGGTTTAGAAGGGCTATGTGTTGCTTGAGGTGTAGTGCGGGTGTTACCTTCTCCTCTTGACTGTCTAGCACAATCTTGGGTGGAGAGAGCTTTGCTTCCAGTTTGGCTATGTAAGTGCATCTCTCACAGGTTGTGTGGTAGGAGGAGAGGGTTGTCTGTGTACATAAGGTAATTGCTGCATTGCCCCAGTATGCCCAGATTCACCAGCTGGACAGGAGAAATCACTGGAAGTTGACCCTTGGACATGCCTGGTTTGGTGCTTTTTTGTAAAGTACAGGAGCTGTTTTCCCTTACCTTAGCAAGGTACTTTGCAATTATAGGCTGTTTACTGCCTATGATTAATTTCTCCTTTCTCACTGTTTTTTGATGCATCACTTCGTGATGCTATTTGTTTGTGCCCCCTAACCAGCTCCTAATGATAATTTTTTTCCATTACTTTTCTTGAAGCTTTATAGGTTCCCATGTCCACCCCCAGGTAACTGGTCTGTATTAAATCAGCGAATGCTTTAAATAGTGAATGCTGATTTATTGACCCTTTAAAACCGAAAGCTGAAAATCTCAAACACGTGGAACAGCGAAAAAGGGGAAAAAATCGCTGTTCCCCTACTTAAATATACCAACTCCGAGATCGCACCATAGCGGAGGAAATGGCAAAGTCCCGAAAATGGCCCAGAGATTTTTTTCCCTGGGAAATAAAATCACTGATGTTAAGTTGTCAATCTCGCCTTCATTCTTGCTTGATGGGTTCGGAGCCGATCCTCGGCTCCGACTCGGCACTTGCTAAGCTCGAGAGTCACTTTTACCAGCTCGAGGCAGCCCCATATCCCATGATGCAAGGCGGTAAGTACCCAGATCTCGTTTGCCGCTTCGCTGATGAGGTCCTCCTTTTACCAGCTCCTGGTAAGTGATTTATGCACTACTGTTTTTGCCCCTTTTTCTACTTTAACTTTAATTTTAATAGTTTTAGACTAGTTTTAGTCCCATTCTGACTAAAATTTCCCTCTCTCCTTAAAACTTTTAGTCAGGCTTCTCCCATCCCACCCCCCCCCCCCTTGTTAGGGTGTGTGTGTGTGTGTATGTGAGAGATTAGTTTTTCTTTTTGGGATAACATAATTTTTTCTTGGACAGGTGTCGTGTGTGTTTTTGTGTTACACCATGTCTAAGGAAAGGGTCTCAGGCTTTAAGAAGTGTGACTCGTGCTGTCAGAAGATGTCTCTGACAGACGGTCACACTTCTTGCCTGTACTGCCTGGGGCCTCTTCACCTGCAGGACTCCTGTGCTATATGTCATTCTTTTAGCCAGAGAGTCCTGCAGGAGAGAAGAAATAAATTGATTTTGAGGGGCCTTCTTAAACCGGAGGGCTCTCCGGCTAAGTTGGCCCCGACTAAGACTTCTAAGTCTTCCAAGGCCCAGGCTCCTGTTCCTAAGCCTGCGGCCTCGGTTCCGACTCTTTCAGAGTCGAGATCGGCTCCGGCTGGAGCCAATCCTAGTTTACACAAATCCTCGGCACCGATGGCTATCGGTGCCGATACTGGTTCGGTCACATCGGTGTCGGCTCTGACTGGCTCCGACCACCATGTAGCCCAGGCTTCGGTGTCGGCGCCAACCGGCTCTGACACCCTTACTTTTATGACTGTATCGGCTCCGGCTGGAGCTGATACATCGAGACCTTCCGTCGGCGCCGAAAAATTATCTGCTCCGACAGCATCAATGGTTTAGTCGGCTCCGATGGTTCCTTCGAGGAAGAGGTCCAGGTCCCCTTCCTTGGAGCCAATACTCTCGACTCCGGCTTCTCCTCTTCTCTCGGAACGGAGCCATCGGAGCCGATCATCCAGGTCATCCAGGCTTTCTGACCATGATTTAGAGAGAGTGGTCAGTAGATTATTAAAATCACAGGCACTGGCCCAGATGCTACATAGTCCGTCTCAACAGACGACTATTAGTCCACACCCCATTGCAGTTCCTCCTTCGACTCTACCCCAGAGTTTGGAGTTGGAGTCTTCGGGAATGGTTTCTGCTACGGCTGAGGGACAGATACCCCCTTCTGCTCCTTCAGCCTCTACTCTTATCTCCTCTTCGAGACCTTCCTTAGAGGGATTCGGTGGTCGGGCTTCCCTGGTCTCCTCCGAGGGGGTGAGTGGCATCGGACCCTTGTCCGACCCCACTCTTCCCCTTGGAGCCTCGGCCTTTGTGAGCTCGGCTCCGACATCTGCCTCGGAACCTTCCCTTTCGGTGGGTCCTGGAGTTCCTGGTTCTTCGGAACGGGTTCTCTCGGACCTCCCTGGGAGGGGAGCCTTTGAGGTGATGAAGAGTGTGCTGGCCACTGGACTCAGCCAGCAGTCTGTTCCCTTAGCTCCTCCCTCTATGGTGCCTGTCAATATCTCTGCCACTTCTCTTGCTCTCGGACCCAGAGATCCTCCGCCTCAGGTTTCCCCACTGGGAAGAACCCCCTCTTCCGAGGATTCTCCTGATCAGTCAGGAGATCCTCCGCGGAAGAGGACCTGTAAGAGGAAACACGTAGACTCCCCCGAGTCTATCACTTCAGATACTGACTTAGATCAGTCAGAGGGATCCTCAAGATCCCCCTCTGAGGATGTCTCATTTTCAGACATCCTAGAACTCCTTAGACAGAGGGGAAACTGGCCCACCAATAATCCCTCTGAGGATGAGTCGGTATACCTGGAGGCGTTTGGATCTCGGCCCTCCACCTCCTGGGTGTCTCCGCCTTTCAACCCCCTTATTGCAGGTTATTGCTCGAAAGGCGTGGGCTGCTCCTGACTCTGTAGAGCCAGTCCCTAGGAGGCCTTCTAAATTTATTACTGCCCCGTCGGACAAGCTATTCCTCACGAAAGGTGTCCCTGCTGATGCCATGGTGGTGGCGGCTGCCACTAAGAAGGAACTTGCAGAGCCTTCTGTACCTGTCCATCCTCCTAATAAGGACTCTAGGACCATGGATAGGTATGGTAAGCGGATGTTCTCGTCAGCGACCTTTGCTATGCGTTCGCTGAACTACCTATGTCACTTCACCAGACTCCAGAGGGATATCCTTAAGGAGCTAGGTGAAGTAGTACAGGATCCTACAGCTGCAGGGGCTCAAGAAAAAATTGCTTCACAGCTAGGAACCCTTAATTCTATTGCTAACTCCTCCATGCGACTGATATCATATGCTGCAGATGGAGCGAGTAGGGCCGCAGGTACAGGTGTGGCTCTTAGACGCCAAGCCTGAATGCGGCTCTGTAATTTTGCAGATCCCTTTAAGGCGTCCTTCACAAACTCTCCCTTTGATGGGTCAGCTTTGTTTGGCCCTCAAGTGAAGGAAACGTTGACCAGGTGTGAGCAGGACGGCAAGACTCTTTCTGCCGTAGGGGTCCGTTTTTCCACCCCTTCTAGACCTTACCCCAAAGGGCAGAAGGGTGGCAAAATGTGGTTCCGCAAATCCCAAGGAGTCACGCTGGATACACGTGGTCAGTTTACCCCTAGAGGCAGAGGGGGTAACAATAACAGACGCCGCTCTAGAGGCAGAGGGGGTCCACAAAACCAGGGAAGCAGAGAGCCTCTCTCTGACAAGCCCTTTCAGCATCCCTGAGGTGTTGCCCGGCTGTCCATCCTTGGAGGCAGTCGGGGGAAGATTATCACTGTACCCAGAAGCCTGGCGTTCCCTCACTCAAGACAGATGGGTACAGTCGATCATATCCGAGGGTTACAAAATTCCTTTCGAGGAAAGTCCCTTTTATCACTCGAATTCCCTTCCAGATGTACCACCCGGTCTAAGGGATATTGTAGAGTTAGAAGTCTTAAAACTACTGCAAAAAAGAGCCATTCAGCCAGTTACAACAGATCATTCAGAGCCCGGAATCTACTCAAGGTTCTTTTTGGTCCCCAAAAAGACGGGAGACTGGAGACCAATATTGGATCTCAGCAGACTCAACAAGTCTGTGAGGAAGACAAGATTCCGAATGGTCACTCTTCAGTCAATTCTGCCCTTCTTACAGAAGGACAACTGGATGTGCTCAATAGATCTTCAGGATGCGTACTATCACATAAAATTTCACAGACGCTCCAGGAGATTTCTCCGCTTTCGGCTGGGGTCCAGTCATTTTCAATTCAGAGCCCTGCCCTTTGGTCTCACTACAGCCCCCAGAGTGTTCACCAAATGTATGGCAGTGGTCACGGCTCTCCTGAGACGTCAAGGATTCCAGGTGTTTCCGTATCTCGACGACTGGCTTCTTTCAGCCACCACCAGGCATCAGCTTCTTCAAGCCAGGGATTACACAATAAATCTTTGTTCTCAATTGGGCATCTCGATCAACTCCGAAAAATCATCCTTATTGCCCTGCCAGTCTATTACTTTCATAGGCGTAAACTTAAACACTGTTCGGATGTCAGCTACCCTTACAGATCAAAGAATCTCAGACATTCAAAGTCACGTCAGGATCATTCTAGCCAACAGGAAGGTACAGGCCAGAATGGTTCTAAAGGTGTTAGGCCTCATGGCTGCGGCCATTACCCTTCTTCCCCTGGCTCGCTTCTATATGTGCCTTCTTCAATGGATGTTGTTCACTCAGTGGTCTTACCAACAACTTCCAATGCGTCACCAAATACTGGTGACACAGATTTGCAAGAATCATCTTGCTTGGTGGATCACTTCTCCCCAGATTCACCAAGGCAGACACTTTGTACCCCCATCCCCGGTAGCCACTGTCACTATGGATGCCTCCCTGATCGGGTGGGGGGGGGCATTATCAGGGCAGGATGGTTCATGGGACGTGGCAACCTTTCGAATACCACCTGCACATAAATGTCCTAGAGATGAGAGCAGTGCTTTTAACGTTGCAAGCCCTCAACGACATTCTTCCCTTAGGGACAATTGCAGTCCACACAGACAACATGTCTGTAGTTTGGTATATCAACAAACAGGGCGGAACCAAGTCCTACCCCTTGTGTCGAGAAGCGCTCAGACTTTGGCAATGGGCGATCTCCTCTCATCGGTTTCTGGTAGCAACGCATATCCCTGGGAAAACCAACATTTTAGCGGACAGATTGAGCAGAGCTTTTCTCATGCCTCACGAGTGGTCTCTCAAACAATCTATAGTGGAAGAGATTTTTCTGGAATGGGGTCACCCATGTTGCGATCTTTTTGCTACTCCCCAAAACAGCAAATGCCCAGACTTCTTCTCTCTCTTCCCATTGCCAGGCCATCCCCCCAGAGACACTCTGACCCAGGATTGGCCCCAGGGACTTCTTTATGCCTTTCCTCCTTTTCCTCTGATCCCTCAAGTTATCCAGAAAGCAACCATTTTGAGAGCCAAATTGATTCTCATTGCTCCTTATTGGCCTCGACAAATTTGGTTTCCGTTCCTTCATTGTCACCTTTTGGTGCAGCCGTGGCATCTGGACCCAGTGCCAGATCTTCTGATTCACCAATCCGGTCAGCTGCACCGGTCTATCCCTTCTCTCAACCTCACAGCATGGTTGCTCCACTTCCTTCCTTAGCCAGGCTTCCTATGATCTCTAACCCTGTTAGAGACATCATAGTAGCTTCCTTAAAATCCTCTACCAGGAGGATTTATACTAGCAAATGGAAACGTTTTTCTTATTGGGCTAAAGCCAAGAATATTGATCCCTTCACTGCTCCAGTTCAAGCAGTTTTGGATTTCTTAGTGGAGATATTTCATGCGGGCTCCTCTTCTTCCACAGTCAAAGTTCAGTTGGCTGCTATCTCGAACTTTCATGTCGGGTTCGCAGATCACAACATTATGTCACACAGGCTTTGTAAAGCCTTCTTGAAAGGAATTTTCCTTCTGAAGCCTCCAGTCAGGAGTCCTCCTCCTCAATGGGACCTAAATTTAGTGCTGACATCCTTGATTCTTCCCCCCTTCGAGCCAGCTGTTTCTTGTTCCCTGAAATTTCTTTCATGGAAAACTTTATTCCTGGTTGCTATTACATCAGCTAGGAGGGTGTCTGAACTTCATGCTCTATCTGTTCGCCCCCCCCTATTTGGTCTTCCACAAAGACAGGGTATCATTGAGAACTAATCCGACCTTTTTGCCTAAGGTCGCTTCAAAGACTAATTTGAATCAAGCCATTGATCTCCCTGTATTTTTTCCAAACTATTCAAACAGATCGGAACAAAAATTACATTATCTTGATGTCCACCGCCAACTCGGATATTATTTGGACAGAACAAAACAATTCAGGAAATCCAATCAACTCTTTGTTTCCTATGCTGATAACAAGAAAGGCCTTCCTGTCTCAAAAGTGACCTTGTCTAGATGGCTTTCTTCTGTCATCTCTGAAATTTATCGGCTCAGGGGAAAACAGCTGTGCTCGAAACCAAAAGCACATTCAACCAGAAGCTTAGCTACTTCTACAGCCTTTCAAGCTAGACTTCCTTTAGACACTATTTGTGCAGCAGCCACTTGGGCCACTCCTCATACATTTGTTTCCCATTAC
Source organism: Protopterus annectens (assembly GCF_019279795.1). Lineage (NCBI taxonomy): Eukaryota > Metazoa > Chordata > Ceratodontiformes > Protopteridae > Protopterus > Protopterus annectens. The sequence continues at coordinate 1,706,747,052 of NC_056735.1, forward strand.
AAATTGGATTTGGCCTCCAGGGACAAAGCCAGCTTTGGCTCTACAGTTCTCAAGAGTCTGTTCCATTGAGCCACCCAGGATAGAGGTGCTAGGGACGCGGTCCCATCAAGCAAGAATGAAGGCGAGATTGACAACTTAACATTGAGAAGTTATGTACCTACCATAACGTTCCATGTTAGTTGTCTTCTCTCGCCTTCTTTCTTGCGACCCTCCCTCCTTCCCCCGGACCTGGACAGACCTTTTCTCTACAAGGAGTTATACTTCTGAAGACCATACAGAGCTGGTCCTTCTACCATCCTGCAGGTTTTTTTCTCTCCTTCTTTCTTCCATTTGGAAGTTTTTATGCTAGGTGCTATTGCCCTTTTGTCATCAAACGAGATCTGGGTACTTACTGCCTTGCATCATGGGATATGGGGCTGCCTCGAGCTGGTAAAAGTGGCTCTCGAGCTTAGCAAGTGCCGAGTCGGAGCCGAGGATCGGCTCCGAACCCATCAAGCAAGAAAGAAGGCGAGAGAAGACAACTAACATGGAACGTTATGGTAGGTACATAACTTCTCATTTCGTGTGTTCGGGATTTTCAGCTTTCGGTTTTAAAGGGTCAGTAAATCAGCGTTTGCTATTTTAAACATTTGCTGATTTAATATATTCCCCAGATACTTCACAGTTCATCCTACCTCTTTTATTGGAAGAAAGCTTTTCAGTATACATTAAGTACCTGTTCAATGTCTGCTATTTTCCACTTTGATTTATAGATGTGTACAAATCCTTCAAGTATGCAATCTTGCTTCTTATTTATTGTTTGTCCTTTGTCATGGATGTTTTCCTTTGACCCTTCCCTTTAGATGTACCCTTAGTCAATGAGCACTTGGTTTTTAAACTTATGGATGCTAGTATTATCTTGAATGCATGCACCTTGGGGCAGTCAAACATTCCTAGTACTGGTCCTGTGTGGCATTTTTACAATGATTGTTAAACAGATAACTTGTATTGAGTTCATTATTTTTGCAAACCTATTCTTATATTTAACTTCCATATCTCACTGAAATCATTCCCAGCCTGCCCAAATCCAAGCTCTGCAGCATGAGGGCAGGTCGCATCCCACTGCAGTGCAACACTTTCATTTGACAATATATTTTTATACATTTATGTAACAGTAAACATTAACCTAAACTATGTTATATAACTATATAACATTCTAATATCTTTTTCATGTCATGCTCAGATAAGATAGTTATATTTATGTCAAAACTGCTTGCGCCTTTCTTTGTCCACACTGGCCATGGTATATTGTCTGTAATATGCCAGCCTGAATGTCTTTTAAGAAACAAAATGTCAGTAGACCTGCTTAACTGTCGTATATTTCTTCCTCTTCAAGGTTGGAGATGATGGTTTTTCTCCCCTCTTCCCTTGAAAGAATGTGTCTTACTGTACTAGCATGCTGCTCTGCCTCCTTCCACCTCTCTGCCATTTTCTGTTTGAAGAATGGGGATGGTTTGATTGATGTTCTTTCCACTAGTTGCTTTCCTCCTCTCCACTATTAGATTTAGCCTGGGCTTCTTGCTTGTTCTGTACATTTCTACATAGGGCTTTTTTATACTGGTATAATTCCTTCTCCACTTGGTCTGGAACTAGAAAAGTTTTAGTTCCATGAGGGAAATCCATTTTTTAGAACAGTGGGGTAGAAAAGTCTGAAACAAAGATTTAGTAGTTTGTATTTCTTAAAAATTGGAATGAACTTATTTCTCCTTGCCCTTTTCCCAGACGAGTAGTCTTGTTCAACAAAGACCCACTGCTCTTCAGTTAATAGCGACTCTCTCTTTTTTTCAAAAGCAATCTCAATAGTCACTCCTCAAGTAGGTAATTTTGCAGCTTTAGTAAAATTGAGTGGGAGAATCTACTTGCCAATTTCACTGGGATAAAAACTCTTTGAGTTCTTTCCACTAATATTTCTTCTTTCTCCAGCCTGGACTATTTACTTAGTAAATCCTCTTCATATATCCAACAGTCTTTTCCTTCTGTACCTTCTGGTATGTTTACGAGCCTGAGATTTTCACATTTCTCCCTCTCTTCTAGTTCTTGTAACTTCTCCTCTAGCTTTTCTTTTGCAGCCTTCAGGTTTGACAGTCACCACTGCACTTCGTTCTCTGCCCCCTTCAACTTTTATAAGTCAGCTGAGAGGAGCAATATAGCAGTTTCCATCTCTTCTGTGCATCTGTTCATTTTTTTAATATAGTCTGTCAGAGCATCTCCTATTTTCACCAACTGTGAATATAACTTGTCAGTTTTCTCTCCTATTTCAGACATCTGTCTGCTGGCCACATGTGTATCGATTCTGCCGAACTGTCTCTTTTGTCCATCACTCTTTTAGCCCTTTGAGTCACTTTTGCTAGCTGTTTCATGTTCATAGCTGATGTTCATTATATTGATCACTGCTGCAGCCTTAGCTATATGGTTTATATTCTATCAAGGATATAACAGCCAGCCAGTTCAAAAAGCTTTGGGACACCTTCTGTACACCCAAACTGTCAGGCAGCTCAAGCTGAGCTGAATAAAAGACAGGTTTGGGCATGAAGCCCTTCAGAGCTTTACTGCTGCTGAAGAGTATACTTCTCTGAGACCAGACTTTCAAGGCTCAACAGCCAGCTTGTGCTTTCCTTTGCCGGGCAGATAAGTTCCCTTTTGGGAAAAATTTCCATTTTCTTACTTTTGTTGATATTTTATTACTTTCCTCTTCAGGAAAGTAATTGTATAGTTAAGAGTATTTTGTTTTAGTGGACTGTCTTTAAAGTGTAATGTACTTTTAAACAGAGCACTCATTTTCTTCCTGACAGTTTAAAAGTGGTGTAAAGTAACTGAAAACATTTTTGTGTTTAAAACACTATGCCAGCTCTGCAAAAGAAAAATAGTGTCTTTTTAGTTTTTTTCTGTCAAAAAAGTAACATTTATGGACTGTAAGTGTTTACTGGAAATTGCTGCTCATCTTCCCTGGGAAAAAGGCTTCATTTCTGGCTTGACCATAGAACAGACTACAAGTCCCACAATCAGTCCTTTTTCCAGGCACAAAATGAAAAAAATAAATAAATAAGCCAACAGCCTATGCTACCACAGCAAGCTAGCAGTTTGCCTCAGCTACAGGTGGGTGACTCTGTTGTGGTCATTTGCTATACCTCCAATTGCTCATCTTTTGCCCTGGCTCCCTCTGGTGTAGTACCTACAGCACTATTGACCAGGGGTTAGCCATGTCCTTTGGGGTTGTTGGAGTCCCTTCAGTGGGCAGGGGAGAGACACTCTTGATAGTCCTGTGAGAGAGCAGGGAAAGTTTCCCTGTTGTGTCAGATTGCTGTGCCCATTCCTAAGGAAGCAGTTGCTGCCATTAGTTATACTGTTGGGCCCATTTTTCATGTCAAAAAGAAACCGAAAACTAAGCATATATCTACTCCTCCTCACATTTCTTTGGATAGGAATAGTTTACTAGATCTGGCTCGTGGTTTAATTCACATTATCGATCCTTCTTGTAAAGTAGTTTCTGGTAAAGAAAATAGGGATTCCTCTTTTCCTTGAAAGATTCAAAATTCCGAATCTGAACAGGAAGATGCAGTGACTGTTACAATTCTTTTTTCTCGGATTTCTGATTCAGACAGAAGAGAAGAGCTAATTTTCTGATTCTTTCTGTGGGAGTCTCTCTTTCACTGAGATTAGTGCTAGAATGTGCCTATGTTTTCAATAGGAGAACACTAAGGTTTCTGAGACCCTCAGAAAATACCATGAGGCATTACGGAAGGATTTTCCAGAACTTTCGCCCATGCCTCCTTTTCTGTCAGCTTTAGAATGTGTGTTTGTGTTACTGCCTGCAAATTTTCTAATAGTCAGCCAGCTACCCCTACAAAGGCAGATAGGATGTATAAAGTTCATCAGTGTTTTAAATTTTTATACACTATTCCTGAACATGACCCAGCAGCTATGGCATTAGTTGATCCCACTGTTGCTAAACACTTCATTAATTCCAATCCTACACTTTCTTTTAAGGATAGGGGAATTATTGATAGTTTTTGATAGTTATGGGGAACAGTGTATAGTTCTATAACTTTGATTTTCAGAATTTTGAATGGTCAGGCTCATATGTTAAAGTTTGCTCTGACAAATTGTGAAAGTATGAGGAATGTGTTATCTTCAGTTTCTTCTGCTGAGGAAAACTTTGCTTTAAATAACCTAATTTCTTGTATTGCACAGGTCACTACTCATTTGCAGTGTGTATATAACTCTGTTGATACTTTTTCAGGGCTATTGCCACTGGTACTGTTTTGAGGAGGTTTGCACTGCATTCTCAGAACCTTCCCAGATCATGTTAAAAATGAGATTTTAAATCCCCTTGGATAGAGATTTCAGTGTTTCGCCCCTCTACTGCAGAGGTGATCAAAACGTGTGATGAAAGGGGCAGGCTTATCCAGGGAATCTGTAACATTTTTCAGCCCTCCTTTCCCAAATTGTCCTAGGGATTTTTTATATCCTCATCCAATTTTGGCAAAAAAAAAAAAGAATAAATATTCTCCACAAAATACTGGCAGAGACATTTAAGAAGAAATAGCAAAGAAGTTCCAGAAAGAAGTCTTGAACCTCCCAAAACCAAGGACAGTCCAACAAGTTTGAAAAACTGTTGAAGAGACCTTGTGACCCCTTCTTACCCTGGCCCCTTTTTTGTTCTAGAAGGTCTGAGTCTTCATTTTTCTGCATTGGCAACAAATTGTTTTAGACAAATGAGTTCTGCAAATCACTCATCAGGGTTACAAATAGCAGTGGGAGGAAATTCCTCATTTCCAGGGGGCCAGTCATTATCCTTCAGCTCAGACTCTCGTTTCCATCTGTTCTTCATCACATGCTGCCCCAAGAAGTGATAGAACCAGTTCCTCTTTTCAAGGTAGGGAAGGGTTTTTATTCAAGAATGTTTCCAGTGGCAAAAAAAAAAAAAAAAGAAAATGCGTGGAGACCAGTTCTCGGTTTTACTTTCCTAAACCCGTTTGTGACAGTGCCCAGATATAAAATTGTCACTTTAGAACCTGTTGCCACTTCTTCCTCTTTCAAGTTTCCTGGCAGCAGTAGATATAAAAGATGTCTGTCATTACTTCCGTATTCATCCAGACGTCAGACATTTCTTAAGGCTTTGTGTGTATGGATCACATTATCAGTTCTCTGTCTTACCCTTTGGACTATCCATTGCACAAAGGGTGTTCACAAAGTGTCTAGCTCCAGTTATAGCTCATTGTAACTACACTATGTTTTACATATTTAGATGACTTGCTTATCTTTGCAGTCTTTTTCAAAGTGTCTGTCTGTCGGATAACAAATCTCTTACTTAAACTGGGATTTCATGAGAACATTCAACAGGCTTTCTTGACTCCTCCTCACAGGATTGCGTTTCTGGGATGTCAACTAGACACCTCAGTTCCAAGAGCTTTTCTTCCACAGGAAAAAATGGATCTTTATTTAGATTTATTTCTAAGGGTTTCCACTCAGACTTCAGTCACTGTGAGGGAATACCTCAAGATTTTGGGTCTCATGGTATTTACGTTTCTCATTAGACCCCTGGCAAGACTCCACATTAGAAAGATACAGTAGTATCTGAAATCTCTTTGGTCACAGCATCAACACCCTTTTCTTCTCAAATCCCAGTGCTGGGGTTTGTTAGAACAGAAATGTTTTGGTGGAGACAGCAGATATCCTTAAATCCACCCCCCCCCCCCGCTCCAAAGCAGTCAAGTCACCATAGACTCTTCAGACTTTGCATGGGGAGCAGTTTCAAAAGTTTAAAAGTGCAGAGGGTGTTTGATACACCCAGAACAGATGCAAGCACATAAATATCAAGAAGGTGCTTCCCTGATCTAGGCAGTCAACTCTCCACTATATTTGGTTCCTAGGACCTCTTCAAGTGGTAACAGACAATACCACAGTCATGTGGTACATCAGCAAGCAAGGGGGAACCAGGTTGTACCCTTTGCAGAGTAGCCTTGTTAGTTTGGGTTATAGCTTCATTCAGCACAATCTCACTCTACAGGCATTCTACATTTCATCACAGCAAAATTGCGTGGCAGACAAGCTGAGCAGGACCAGGGCAGACCCTCATGAATGGAAACTAGATTGGGGCTCTTACAAGATTTGAGTCAGCCGTGGAGAGTTCTTCAAGTAGACCTCTTTGCTTCCTGTCTGAACAATTAGTTGGCATGCTTTGGTTCCAGGACTCCATGCAAGAAGGCCTGGATGACAGATGCCTTTTCTTTTTCTTGGACAGGAATGTTACCGTAAACTTTTCTCTCCTTCCCATTAATGTCCAGGGTACTTCTGGAGATTCAGAAAGAACCCCCCCAAAGGTCATTGTGGTGATTCCTTTCTGGCCCAGCAACAGTGCTACTCCCTTCTTTTGGAAATGGCCAGGGGCAATTGGCATAAGTTTCCTCACAGACTGGATCTACTCCCACAAGAACAGGGGTGTTTGATGCACCCCAACATCATTTATCTTCAATTGACTGCTTAGATGATAAGGTTGTAATTCCTTTTAGGCACCTATTTACTGAAGATGTGCAGCAGGTACTAATGGAGGCAAGAAAGCTTGTTACTAGTATATCATATATTAGCAAATGGAAAAGGTTTTCTAGTTGGTGCCAGCAACAAACCCAGCATCCATTCAGGGCTAGTTGTTCTCTGGCTTTACAATATTTGTGTGAGTTACTATCCTATATTTATTATGTTCCTCTATCCAGGTTCATTTATCAGCCATTTCAGCATGTCTGCCCATGGAGCCTCCTCTTTTAATGCAGTCTCATGTGAAAATGTTTTTGAAAGGGTATTTGTATAAGACTCCTCCAAGAAAACTGGTGGCCCCACCTTAGGATCTTAATTTTCTGTTACAGAAGCCAACACTAGCTCCATTTGAGCCAGGTAATCTGGCTGACTTGAGGTTCTTAACATGGAATAGTTTTACTAATTGCTTTGACCTCTGCAAGAAGGGTATCTGAGTTGCAAGCTGTTATGGTAAGTCAACCTCATCTCATTTTCCATAGAGACATGTTATCTTTGAGAACAAATCCTTCTTTTATACCTAAAGTGCTGTCTGGGTTTACTTTAAGCCAAACTGCCCATCTTCCTATTGTTTTACTGAACCTAAAATGAGGGAGAAAGGATAGTCTGGCTTAAAGTAAACTAATTGCTTATCCAATTTATATTCCCAATCCTTTCTAACCTCCTCTGATTGATTTCTATAGTTATCATGCAATATTTTATATGCCCTTCTAATTATCCCTTTTTAACAGCAGTTTCTGTTCTGGATTTAACTAAAAAATCTACCAGAGCAAGTATTTTACTTAGGATTCCCCTATCCCTTTCTCTTTGCCTATATTCTGATGTCAATCCCTTATAAGGAAGGCAGACTATATCCTGCAGTTCAAATGACTTCTTAGCCTCTTCCCACTTTATTACCTTGCTCTCTCTAGTTGTTTGCTTCTAATGCCTTGGTTCCTTTGCCAGTTTTTTCCAGTAAACTGCAGCCCCCTCTTGCCTAGTCTGTGTATCCCTAATTTCACTCATCCCTAGCGTCATAATGTACTTTCTCCATTTTTGTGTCAATTTAGTTCTTAGTGTACTTTTTGCTACTTTATGAATATATTATTCGGTATGACTGTTGTTTTAAGGATCTACATCCAAAATCCAACTCTTTCCTTATTCCTTTAATTTCCCTCCTGCTTCATCATCATCCCTTTCAACTTTGAACTGTAACTTTTTGCATGTGTCAAGTATAAGTACCCTTAACTGTGTAGCTCTAAAATATCCCTTCAAATCAGGTAATCCTAAACCTCCTTGTTCTATTGGAAGGATTAACCTATCCCACTTGACACTTGCCCTTTTCCCCTCCCAGATAGTCTTTCAACTCTTTACCATCCACAGCTTATTCTCTGGTTGATAAAAAAAAAAATACCTGACCTGTGTATAAAATTAAAACGGATTAAAAACATTTTACTGCTTGTATCTTACTATCGACATCCGTAGGCAAGAACTTTCAGTTTTTCATTATTTGTATTATCTTTTAGCATCTTCTCACATATCCTTAGCTGTCATAACAGCATCCTTTTTAACCCATACTCATACGTACTTCATTTTATCGTGTCCCCATAAATATGGGTATTGCTGCACCAATTTATGTGCAGGCATATAATTTACATCTATATTTGTTTTACCTTTATTAATTGTATATGTCAAAAAAAAACATAACTGTCTCAAAATGTTTCACAACACTGAGATGTCCTTTACTGGTTTTATCACATACACAATAATATCTTCTGTAAATAAAGCCAACTTTTCTTGAATACCATACGAATTATATACTTATTTCTGAATTATTTATTTACTTTGCCAATGGTCCTTAATATAATCCAAATAACATGCTCTGATTCCTGATTCCTCTGTTCAGACACATCTTATCAGAGAGGAACCCTCCTACTTGATTTTTGCCTGTGATACACCATACATCCTCCTAATTAACCTGATTATTATATCAGGAAATGAAAATGTTTCTATTGCTGTACTCATAAAATCCCAGCTTACTCCACTGAATGCTTTCTCTGCATCAAGACCCACCAACAACAGCATTTTCCTACATTCTGCTTCCTTCTGGATCATCAGTATTCTGTTAATGTTGTCAAATGTTTGCCTCCCTTCCACAAAACCACAACAATCCATATCTATCAATTTTGGCAACACCTTTTCCATTCTTGTAGCCACTGTAGACATAACACATTATAATTATGGTTTAAAATTAAAATGGACCTATATGAATATGGATCTGATTGGGTACCTTCTTTAGGTATTGCAGGCCCCATAGATTTTTTCCAGGATGTTGGTGGTTCCCCTCCTTTTAAAATACTATTGCACAAAACCTTCCAGATCTTTATCACTTTGTTTCCTTCTAGATTCCATATTTCCACCAGAATACTATCTCTTCCTGAAGACGTTCTTGCAGACTAGTTATACATCACCAATGTTAAGTTGTCAATCTCGCCTTCATTCTTGCTGGATGGGTTCAGAGCTGATCCTCGGCTCCGACTCGGCACTTGCTTTAGCTTGCGAACTCCTTTTACCAGCTCGAGGCAACCCTATATCCCATGATGCAAGGCGGAACTACCTCAGATCTCGTTTGCCGCTTAGCGAAAGAGGTCTCCTTTGCCAGCTGAGGTAAGTTAATATTGTCTAAAAGCTTAGTTAGGGATTTATTTCTCCCTTTTTACCCTTTTCATAGTGTGTAGTGTTTCTACAGCCCACCCTATTTCCCTTATAGTTAAAACTTTTAAATTCTTTTCATAGTTGTAAAACAGTTTTAAGTTAGGCCTAGACCCCATTGGTTAATCCCTACCTGTGTGTCTGTCTGTTTGGGGATTAATTGTGTGTTTGTTGGGGTGTGTGTGACTTCTTCCTCTAGGACTATGTCAAAGGAAGGCAAGGTCTCAGGCTTCAAGAAGTGTGACTCGTGCTGTCAGAAAATGTCTCTGACAGACGGTCACACTTCTTGTGTTTACTGCCTGGGGCCTTTGCACCTGCAGGACTCCTGTGCTTTGTGTCACTCTTTTAGCCAGAGAGTCCTGCAGGAAAGGAGGAATAAATTGATCCTCCGTGGCTTACTTAAGCCAGAAGGTTCTCCCTCTAAAACAGGGTCTAGTAAACCTTCAAAGCCACCGAAGGTTCAGGCTACAGTATCCAAGCCTCCTCCGGTGGCTCCGGCTCCGTCGGGCGAGATCGGCTCCGGCTGGAACCGATCTTTCTGCTTCCAAGGTAGTGGGTTCGGCACCGATTGGTTCCGACACCCGGTCTACTGTGGCCTTGTCGGCTCGGCTGGATCGAAACCTTATCCAGCATCGGGCCGAAACCTTCGGCTCCATCTGGAATTCAGGGGACTTCGGCTCCGATGACTTCGTCGAAGAGATCTCGGTCCCCTTCGTTGGAGAGTATCCACTCGGCTCCGGGGTCTCCTCTTTTGTCGGAGCGGAGCCATCGGAGCCGATCTTCGAGATCTTCCAGGCTGTCTGACCACGACTTAGAGAGGGTGGTAAGCAGGCTGTTAAAGTCGCAGGCACTGGCCCAAATGCTCCATAGCCTGTCTCAGCAGACTTCGGCTATTGTTTCACCCCTTGAACTTCCTCCTCCTCCGACTCCCCACCAGAGTTCGGAGCTGGAGCTTCTCGGGACAGCGACTGTTTCGGCACCGGAGCCGATACATCCTTCGGCTCCGTCGTCTTCTGCTCCGATCTCCTCCTTGAGACCTTCCTTGGAGGGATCCGGTCGTCGAGTTTCCCTTGTCGGCTCCAAGGGGGCTAGTGGCATCGGACCCTTGTCCGACCCCGCTCTCCCTCTCGGGGCTTCGGCTTTGGTAAGCTCGGCACCGACATCGGCCTCGGAGCCTTCCCTCTCAGTGGAGCCGGGAATTCCTGTATCCTCGGATCGGGGATATTCCGGTCTCCCGGGGAGGGGAGCCTTTGAGGTGATGAGGAGTGTCCTGGCTCCTGAGCCAGGTCAACGGTCCATCCCTCTAGCTCCTCCCTCTTTGGTGCCTGTAGACACCTCTTGCCAGCCTCTTGCTCTCAGGCCCAGGGATCCATCGCCCCAGGTTTCCCCATTGGGAATTTCCTCCTCTTCCGAAGTTTCTCCTAATCCTGCAGGTGAACCCCCTCGGAAGAGGACGTGTAAGAGGAAAATCACAGACTCCCCCGAGTCTACTACATCTGATACCGACTTAGATGAGTCGGAGGGTTCCCCACGATCCCCCGCTGAGGATGTCTCCTTTTCAGACATCCTTGAGCTCCTCAAACAGAGGGGGAATTGGCCATCCATTGATCCCTCCGAGGATGAGTCGGTACACCTGGAGGCTTTTGGATCCCGACCCTCCACCTCCTGGGTGTCTCCGCCTTTTGACCCACTTATGCAGGTAGTGGCTCGGAAGGCGTGGGCAGCTCCAGATTCTGTGGAACCTGTCCCCAGGAGACCATCCAAGTTTATTATGGCCCCTACGGACAAACAGTTTCTTTCCAAGGGCGTCTCTGTGGATGCTATGGTGGCGGCGGCCACTAAGAAGGAACTGGCGGATCCTTCAGTACCTGTCCATCCTCCTAACAAGGATTCTAGGACCATGGACAGGTATGGAAAGCGGATGTTTTCTTCAGCGACCTTTGCTATGCGTTCGCTGAACTACTTTTGTCACTTCACCAGGCTTCAAAGAGATATTCTCAAGGAACTGGGTGAAGTGGTCCAGGATCCTTCTGCTGCTGGGGCTCAAGAAAGATTGCCTCACAGCTAGCAATCCTGAATTCCTTATCCAACTCCTCCATGCGGCTCATATCCTATGTGGCCGATGGAGCGAGCAGGGCCGCAGGCACAGGAGTGGCTCTTAGACGCCAAGCCTGGATGCGGCTTTGTAATTTTGCGGACCCCTTTAAGGCGTCCTTCACCAATACCCCCTTTGATGGTTCGGCTTTGTTCGGACCTCAGGTGAAGGATACCTTGACCAGGTGTGAGCAGGACGGTAAAACTCTTTCTGCCGTTGGAGTCCATTTTTCCACCCCTTCTAGACCATATCCCAAGGGTCAGAAGGGAGGGAAGATGTGGTTCCACAAAGCCCAAGGAGCTACACCGGACACACGTGGTCAGTTTACCCCCAGAGGCAGAGGGGGTAACAATAATAGACGCCGCCCTAGAGGCAGGGGGGGTCCTCAGAACCAGGGCAACAGGGAGTCTCTTCCTGAGAAGCCCTTTCAGCACCCCTGAGGTGTTGCCCGACTGTCCACCCTTGGAGGCAGTCGGGGGAAGGATTTCGCTGTACCCAGTAGCCTGGCATTCCCTCTCACAAGATATGTGGGTACAGTCGATCATATCCGAGGGTTACAAAATCCCCTTTGAAAGGTATCCCGTACCTCAACAATCCCTTCCAGACATCTCACCCGGTCAAAGGGATTTGGCAGAACAGGAGGTTTCAAAGCTCCTAGGAAAAAGAGCCGTCCAGACTGTTCCGGCAGACCAAGTAGGATCCGGCGTCTACTCGAGATTCTTTTTGGTCCCCAAAAGGACGGGAGATTGGAGACCAATATTAGACCTGAGCAATCTAAACAGATTTGTCAAGAAGGCAAGATTCGGATGGTCACGCTTCAGTCCATTCTGCCCTTTCTGGGCAAGGACAACTGGATGTGCTCTATAGACCTTCAGGATGCGTACTATCACATAAAGATTCACAGGCGCTCCAGAAGGTTTCTCCGCTTTCGGCTAGGGACCAGTCATTACCAATTCAGAGCCCTGCCCTTTGGCCTCACTTCAGCCCCCAGAGTGTTTACCAAATGCATGGCAGTGGTCACAGCTCATCTGAGACGTCAAGGATTCCAGGTGTTTCCTTATTTGGACGACTGGCTCCTCTCCGCCACCACCAGGTGTCAGCTTCTTCAGACCAGAGACTACACTCTGCAGCTTTGCAGGAGTTTGGGAATTTCAGTAAATTTCGAAAAATCTTCTCTGCAGCCTTGCCAATCTATCACCTTTATAGGCACAGAATTAAACACCATCAAAATGTTAGCCAGATTAACAGATCAAAGAATTCTGGACATCCAAAAATTCGTTCGGATTCTATTGCAGAGCAGCAAGGTCAAAGCCAGATTGATACTAAAGGTTCTAGGTCTTATGGCTGCGGCCATTGTTCTTCTACCACTGGCTCGCTTCCACATGCGTCTTCTGCAGTGGATGTTATTCTCCCAGTGGTCGTACCACAGTCTTCCGATGAAGCACGAAATCTTAGTCACACAATCGTGCAGAACTCATCTGAACTGGTGGATATCTTCCCCTCTTCTTCATCAGGGCCGACCCTTTGTTTCCCCTCCTCCAGTTGCCACAGTTACTACGGATGCCTCTCTGATCGGGTGGGGGGGGGGGCATTATCAGGGCAGGATGGTCCACGGGACGTGGCAACCCATAGAATACCATCTGCACATCAATGTCCTGGAGATGAGAGTGGTGCTTTTAACGTTGCAAGCCCTCAATGACTTTCTTCCCACGGGGACTATTGCAGTACAAACAGACAACATGTCCGTGGTCTGGTACATCAACAAGCAGGGTGGGACCAGGTCCTATCCCTTGTGTCGAGAAGCTCTCAGACTTTGGCAATGGGCAATCTCCTCTCATCGGTTTCTGATAGCAACGCACATCCCCGGCAGGTCCAACGTCTTGGCGGACAGGCTGAGCAGATCCATTCTGATGCCTCACGAGTGGTCTCTCAATCAATCTGTAGTGGATCAGATTTTTCTGAAGTGGGGCACTCCTTGTTGCGATCTTTTTGCTACACCTCAAAACAACAAGTGCCCCGATTTTTTCACCCTCTTTCCCCTTCCAGGCCAACCCATGAGAGACTCTCTAACCCAGGATTGGCCCCAGGGACTTCTGTACGCTTTTCCTCCTTTTCCCTTGATTCCACAAGTCATTCAGAAAGCCACCGTTTTGAGGGCCAAGTTGATTCTCATTGCCCCTTACTGACCTCGACAAATTTGGTTTCCGCCTCTGCATCGTCACCTCCTGGTGCAGCCCTGGCATCTGGACCCAGTTCCGGATCTCTTGATCCACCAGTCGGGTCAGCAGCACCGGGCCATTCATTCTCTCAACCTCACTGCTTGGTTGCTCCACTTCCTTCCCTAGCCAGGCTTCCGATGATCTCTGATTCAGTCAGAGACAACTTAGTGTCTTCTTTAAAGTCGTCCACTAGAACTGTTTATGCTAGCAAGTGGCGACGTTTTTCTATTTGGGCAAATTCCAGGAATATTGATCCCTTTACTGCTCCTGTGCATTCTGTTTTAGATTTCCTGGCTGAAGTTTTTCATTCAGGATCTTCTTCATCTACAGTTAAAGTTCAACTGGCTGCTATTTCCAAGTATCATGTTGGCTTGCATGATAATAACATTATGTCTCATAGATTATGCAAGGCCTTTCTGAGAGGAGTTTTTCTCCTAAAGCTGCCGATAAAGCATCCTCCTCCGCAATGGGATCTAAATTTAATGTTGGCATCCTTGATGCTACCTCCCTTCGAACTGTCTGCTTCATGTTCTTTGAAGTTATTGACCTGGAAAACTATATTCTTACTGGCTGTCACTTCAGCAAGAAGGGTTTCCGAGATTCAAGCTCTCTGCATTCGTTCCCCTTACTTGATTTTTCATAAGGACAGGGTATCCTTAAGAACGAACCCGTCCTTTCTCCCCAAAGTTGTGTCTCAAACCAATATTAACCAATCCATAGATCTACCAGTCTTTTTCCCAAACTATTCTGACAGAGCTGAACAAAAGCTTCATTTTTGGATGTCCATCGTCAGCTCAGGTACTATTTGCATAGAATTAAACAATTCAGGAAATCGGACCAATTATTTGTCTCCTATGCAGAAAACAGGATAGGTCTTCCAGTTTCTAAAGTGACCTTATCCAGATGGTTGACTTCCACCATTTCCTATGTGTACTCTCTCAGAGGCAAGCAGCTACCTTCTAAACCGAAAGCACACTCAACCAGGAGTCTATCCACTTCTGCAGCCTTTCAGGATAGACTACCCATTGATACCATTTGTGCAGCAGCTACTTGGGCCACGCCTCATACCTTTGTCTCTCATTACAAGTTAGACTTGGCCTCCAGAGACAGGGCCAGTTTTGGTTCCACAGTTTTCAAGAGTCTGTTCCATTGAGCCACCCGGGATACAGGTGCTAGGGGCCGGTCCCATCCAGCAAGAATGAAGGCGAGATTGACAACTTAACATTTAGAAGTTATGCACCTACCATAACGTTCCATGTTAGTTGTCTTCTCTCGCCTTCTTTCTTGCGTCCCTCCCTCCTTCCCCCTGGCCTGGACAGATCTTGAAGAGTTCCTATCAGGTTGTTTCCTCCTGAGCCTTCATATGAGGACTCTTATTTTGAACTTGGTTTTCCTAATTATGTTAGGTTAGTCCTTAGCAGGGTAGGTTAGCTACCAAACGAGATCTGAGGTAGTTCCGCCTTGCATCATGGGATATAGGGTTGCCTCGAGCTGGTAAAAGGAGTTCTCAAGCTAAAGCAAGTGCCGAGTCGGAGCCGAGGATCGGCTCCGAACCCATCCAGCAAGAAAGAAGGCGAGAGAAGACAACTAACATGGAACGTTATGGTAGGTACATAACTTCTAATTTTTATCTCACCTCCTCCTGTCTTATCTGTTAATTGTTATTACACAAAACCTTCCAGATCTTTATCACTTTGTTTCCTTCTAGATTCCATATTTCCACCAGAATACTATCTCTTCCTGAAGACTTTCTTGCAGACTGGTTATACATCACCATTTTTATCTCACCTCCTCCTATCTTATCTGTTAATTGTTGAGATTCTTGTACCTCTAACCTTGGCAGACTTAAGTCTTTCATAAATATTTCCATTTGTGCTTTTTCTCAATTTCTCCACTGCTCTGCTTTATAAAATTTTCGTAAAATTTCTGAAATATATATATAATACCACAACAGGATCGCCGGTTATTTTTCTTGTTATAGACTCCCTAAGTTTGGGAACAACTATTTCTACTTTCTGTTACCTACTTTGTTCTGCCAAAAGCTTTTGTGCTCTGGACTTATTTTCAAAAACACTTGCATAGCAGCAAACTTTCTAAACTCATACATATTATGCATGTACTCCATTATTTTTCCTTTAGCATCTTGCAATTGTACCTCTTCTTGTTCTGTGAGATTCCCTTTATTCTGTAATAATTTAACCTATGTCAGCCTCTCTAAATAAATAATTCTTGTTGCTTAAACATATCTGATTTTTTTTTATTTCTACCCTATTTGTAAACTCCACTTTCTTTTTATTCTACTTAGTAGCTATAATTTCTGAAGTATTTTTTATCTTCCCTAGTAACTCGTGAATACTTTCCACTACCCATTCCTTATATTGCTCTCTAACAGGAAGGTGAGGAAGCTCCATTATCTCATCTTTATGTCATTCATTACCCTGCATTTTTATCTTAGTAATTATTGGCACATGATCTGAAATGGCTATTGGACATGTGCCAAAGTTCTCAGGTAAATGCACATGCTATTGTGAAATATAATTTCTGTTTAGTCTAGCCCAGTTATTGTACTTTGGGGAATAATATGTAAATTCTTTCCTATGTCCCACAACTGAGTTCACTTCATGTCTTCCATACCAAATACTTACATAAATTTCTTCAGAAATCTACCCTCTGTTGTTATATGTTCCCTTCTCGATCCCCCAGATACATATTCACTGCTGAAAATCAAATTCTAGTCCCCATCCATAAATAATATTCCCTAATCAAAGCTGATTATTTCTCTACATTTTTTTAAGTTCAGTAATAGCAGTTTTAGGTGAAATATAAATACATGGCAGCATAATTCTCATCTCTTGCCAGTAGCCCCTTACTGCCACAAATCTGCCATTATATTTTTTCCTCTTCTATCCATACTTTAGCTCTTCTAGCAATTAATATAAGTAATCTACTTTTTCTTTGTACCTGATATTCTACTAAATGCCCATCCCGAAATCCTTTCTTTATCAAATTCACATGCTCAGTTCTTTCCAAATGTGTTTTATGTAGTATTATTTGCTGTCTGCATTTCTTAATATAATTAAGTATTGTGTCCTTTCTGTCTATAGTGTTGAGATCATTCACATTCCAAGGTAATATGGAAAGTGTTGCCATCATGATAAGAAGTCATTATTCCCACCTACTATAGATGACATTTTTTTTTTTAAATGTGTAGTTCCAGTTTTTGTATACATGCACCCATTAATGTTTGGCAGGTTGATCCTTTATACAGTTTTTTTTTATATTATCAACATTGGAACCTATGTCACATTTTATGAGTCTGTCTGTTTTAATGAAAACCCTCAAACAAAAAAAAAAAATAAACACCCTCCAGAACACCCCCACAACCTGTCAACTTTATATAAACACATAAAACTATGTACATCTTCAAATAATGACCTTTAACCCTCCTAATAGGAACAATTATCCCAAATAGCTGCAAACACAGGCCTTAAATAACCTAAGGTTGAGGTTATCCATGCTAAAATGCACATTATTGCCTATGCTTCTATTTACACTAATTGGTGTCTGTTTATTTATTTTAATCTTTATACCCATCCCATATGTGAAAAACAACTTGTTTGCTTTCAGAAAACATGAAGAATCACTGCTTTGCTTTTTTACTGTCCGTAATCAGCTTGTCTCCATGGAAACGTAACAGAAAAATGTAGTCCTCAGCTGCAGGGTTTTACAGACAAGCAGAAACATTTATTGCTAAAGAAAAATGTTTCATTATATTCAGTGTTCTCTTATTTACTTGTTTCCACTTAAAACTTGTTATTGGATTAAGCTAATGTATATATTAAGAAAAACACATAAGTTCTACATATGATATGATCTGTCTACTTTTGCACTCCATCCCCTACCTCAACAACCCTAGATTACAGCATATTAACTTAAACATACTTTTGTCTAGCCTTTTTTCTCTTATTGCATTGTAATACTTACACCTTTTAATACTAAAAATAAAGAAAGAGCAAAACAAGGCATCTGTTTACTTTAGTATGTTTATCACAACTTGACTAACTCTCTCTCTTATTTCTAAACTATCACTAACCCCTAACTCTAGCTATCCTACTTTATCCTGTAAATGTAAATAAATCCTGTTTGTTTATAGCAGTATACTGCTTTTCATCACTGCTACATAAATGAAATTTGTATATTGCTGTATATATAAATGTAACCTGTTGTAACACTCTTACAAAAATCAAATTGTATTAGCATCTGTCTTAGTTGTATTACCCACTGGATGATTCTAAAACCCTATTTCACTGTTAAGAAGCTGATTTTTTTTTCTGTGTAAATTCTTTGTAATTTTTGTAACTTTAATGGAGCTTTTTTCCCTGGTTTGCCACTAAAATGGGCCTCAGTGCCCAGTGGAAGCATCCCAGTAAACAAAAGCAATACATAAATATTATCACATACAAGAACAACTAAAAATGCTTTACACTAAAACATGCAATTTATATCATGAAAAGTTTCATTGAAATACTGTTAGTAACAGAAATTGTTTTACTTACAGTTATCTTTTTACTTCTCTTCCTCTCCGCTCTGTGTCCTTCCAAACATTAATGACATGAAGTGAAACAAATGCTTTTCAGTTCCCAGGTTTAATAAAGTCATCAAAAGTTTACTTTTTCTACTTTTTCCTTATACTACCATATTTTACGAATGCAATTGATGCTCTGTAGTCTCACATATATTCACTAATTTCTGTGTTGCTGGTCGTATTCCTGTTCACCTCCATCTTCCAACTCCAGACTCTGGTTCAATTCCAAGATACCCCTGATTCTTATAGTCAATGCTTGTGATTTTCTCTGTTTCTCAGGAATTTTTCTTTGCAAAGTCTCTCCATATACTTTATTATCTGAAGGATGAGAAGCAGAGTCCTGTTCTGCCACCCTGGCAGTAGCACCTATGTCCCTCATGGACACATGTCCCTCATGGACACTGGAAGTCAGTGCTGATCATAGACTTAGTCTTTGAATAACAACCACCTAACCAAGGTCAGTTAGGGAATACGGGTATAACATGCCTTGGCTTGTAAAGGCCCTAGTAACATTAGCCTAATAACCTCCTATGAACCTATAATGGCTCACTTTTTTTTGGACAATCTTTTGCATTTCCTCCTTAGCCTGTTCTGCATCAAAAGATGACTTTGCTTCTCCAGGAAATAAATATTCTAAAGACAGATGGATAGAGCAGCTTGAATCTTACATCTGCTTCTTGTCATTCCTTGGTTGCTGGAATAAATCTGTTTCCATTCTGCCTGGTGTACAGTGAATAATCACTTTCCACAAACACTACTATCTCCAGCTTTTAATACATTGCCCTTTTGCCGTTGTATTAGCCTCTGTCTTGATAAGGATCAACTCTTTATGATTGTAGGCTTGCAACTTTACGAATGCAGGTCTTGGCTGCTTTCTCATGGCCAGATTTGGAGCATACCCATGGTGTGCCTTTTCAATTAACAGTCCCTGCTGTGGAATACCAGTCCAGTTGCCTATTTGTGACTTCATAAAAATAATACAGTCTGTTCTTCTAGTTTCTCTAGAACAGCAGAAAGTCTCAGATTTTCCCTATGTGCTCTCTAATTTTACCAGGTTTTGAAGCATCTCTTATTGATCATTTACATCCAACATTTTCTTCATTTCAACCTCTGATTTTTGCAGTTTTATCAGCTCATATGAATATCTGTTTAAAGGTTCTTCCATTTTTTTCCAGCCTTTTATTTAAGTTGATATACTCTTTAAGTGTTTCATTTATTTTCATGTCTTGCACTAACACTGGAATTGGAACTGCTTTTTGCTGAATAGCTGCAGGATTCTTCCTAGCCAGTGTTTTCTCTTTACGTTTTCTATTTCATTTTCTATAGGCCATCTTAGTTTTTTCTTTGCTGGCATCCAGGTAGTGTACTTAGTAGCCAGTAACTGAATTTACTAAAAGTGATAGAGTTCCTGGCCCTTCTCTTTCAGTTTCTTTTTTCACATTGGGAGCGCTGAAGTTCATAGGTTCATACTAGGCTATCTGCCCTAGGGCATTTATAAGCCTAGCCAGAGTGTGTTTGGCTTTCGCCACCCATTTTAAATTAATTTTGCTATGCCCTTTTTCGAGGTTAGTATACTGTGCCTCTGTCTAACAGTGACACAGAAGTGATACCCGGGGTAAACCTACGATCTCCCATCCACTCATCAAGATTCCTCTTGAAGAGAGTCAATGAGGGACTCTGCCTAACCTGGACTGGGATTTTATTCCAGAGTGAAGGGAGCCTCTGGCTTATGAATCTGTCCCTCCAGCATGTCCTATTTATTTCAGTGCTGAGGTTCAAGTCTCTCTAGCGCGTAGCTCGATAGGATTTGGATTTTCTGAGGTGCAGCATGTCCATTAATTCCGGGTTGGACATGGCTTTATACGTCAGGCACAGATCGCCTCTGAGCAGGCGGTAAGTTAAGCTGTTGATCAGTGTGCAGCCATCTTGGAAATTCACCTGAAAGTGCTTTTTAAGAAAAAAATAATCTTCTGTAGTAAAAAAAAATTAAAGTGGAAACCCCCCCCCCCCCCAGGGGAACTTATCTGCCAACAATGGAACAGTGTTAGTTGACCTTTGGTCTTTGAAAGCCTGCATAGGAGTGCTTTTCTTGATATGCCGATAGTTCTGAAACTGTTTGATGCCTAAACTTGTCTTTTAGTCAGCTCAGCTTGAGCTGACTAATGGTTTGGGCACATTGAATTTGTCCTGAAGCTTTGGAAGCTGGATGGCTGTTATATCCTTGTCAGGATATAACTCGTATAGCTTAGACTACTGCAACAGTGATCATTTGAACATGTACTGTTATGGTAAGTTTACTTACTGAACTGTACTTTCTGCATCCCCCCAGAGTTTTTTTCTGGAATTTAGTCTCCAGTAATCTAGTGGGGGAAACCTGGCATTTAGAGTTTGAAACAATGACTTGCAACTGGATTTTCAAAGAATTATAATATGTGACAGTACTCTATTTTTTGTGATTGCATTATCATTGTCTCAGCTTGAGTGTAAGATACTGCCTGCTGCTGTTATAGTAATTGGAAGGTATGCAGAGTTGACCATCACTTGTAGTATTTATTTGCTGCACTGTTGTTGTTAAGTCTAAGTTAAAAATTGAAATTGTTTTATAAAATGATGTTTGCTTTTATTTACAATTGTGTATTTGCTGTTTTGCCTGCAGATCCCTTGTTCACAGTATCAAGTGAAAAGGATCATGCTCGAGTTAATTTCAAGGCATATACCTCCATGAGCAGTCTGGTAAGTATATGCATAACCAGAAAGTATTATAGATGGAGGCCTTACCAATTGAAATTGTTTTAAATGTATGCACTAGCTCTGTGGATTAGAGGGATGAAGCCTTAACTATGCCACAGGTGACTTGATTTTGATTATTGCTTGGATGCCTGTTGAAGTTGACTGGGGAGGATTGGAATGAGCAATCTGTTGCTAGCTTTCCCATCCTGGGGTGGGAGTGGAAGACAGCTCTGGCTTGCCACAAAAATGACATGTAGTTGGAGCATTAAATATTACCCAGTGGAGTGTAAGCCAGCTGAGGCTGCACTGTAATTATGGGGTCTATATTATATATTCGAAGTTTCAAAACTTTGAACCTCATATGTTTGACAACATATGAGCGGAGTTTGAAACATGGAAAATATAATAAAAAAAAAAAAAAAAAAAAAAAAAAAAACATGCGCCTTCACACCCCCGCTACTTAAATATAACAACTTCGAGATCGCACTTCAGTGCAGAAAAGGGAAATTTTCCCATTCTGTGCCATACAGAGCCATTGCTTTTCACCTTCATACTTTTTAAAGTTTGATCATATGGTATCGACCATATGACATTCGAACTTTAAAAAGTTTGAGTAATTAATAGGGACCCTAATTATGTACTAAGCTCTACAGAAGCTGAGGTGTACTGGTGTGTAGAGGCATGTCTCCCTTCAGGAGACAGTGATAACAGTTTCAGAGGAGCTGCCAAGGTGGGAGGGGGTGCTGCCATTGGGGGGGGGGGGGGAGAGATCAGTTATCTGACTATATTTAATTAGAGCCTGTAACCTTTATGTTTCCTTCACATCAAGTGTATTTCGTTTGTGTAGTATCCTATTCCTTAGTGAAGAATATTTGCTGACATCACACCACTAGGATAGTTTTTCAGGTACTATGGTACGGTTTTTGTAATAGTTTTGGGATATTTACACTGTCATATTTTGTATTATGCTAGTTTCATGATATTGATGTCTGTCTGTATGCTAATTCAGTTGTGATATTCTGAGTCTTTTCATTACATTACTGCTGTTTTACTTTTCAGACCACATAAAAAAAATATTGTTTGCTCTGAGAACATTAGCTGTTGTGTATCCAACTGTAGCTAAGTCATTTTTGCCATTTTACTTTTCAGTTTTTGATGTTTTCATTACCTGTTTAATAAAACACAGAGATGTATCATTGCGCTGCCCGTACAGTGTGGTAGTTTCACTTTTACTTCAGCCTCTTTAGTTTATTAGTATAGTATTTTACATCATATTTATTAGATACTTTGAACCTTTTACATATTTATCCAGTTGCTGACTGTGTCATTATTATTTTGTAATAAAACTACTTTTCATTTCAGTAGTAGCCTGAAAAATTAATTTTGCCTAAACAAGTCAGTATAAGTATTATATTAACTTTGCTTTATAGTGGACAAATTAAATAGTTGTACAGTCCGTGATCGTTGCAAAAATAATTTGGAACAATTTATGAATACAAATGCATCTTTGTCAATTGTAGACCATTTTTATTTCAAATGTATCAGACTCTTAAACTTAATTATAAAACGGCCTTTGAAGAATCTGAGGTACCTCTGCTATTCAAAAATTTACTTACAACCTTATCAGATTTTGCATAGGAATGGTTCTGTGATTTGGAATGCCACATAATTTTAACTTTAGATGATGTGCCAAATGCACCTATCCTGACAAAGGAAAGAAGTAAGGTGAAATGCAGACATTGTCATGTATAGAGCCCCATCATGAAAATAGCGTTATCAAAGGTGATGTTTTTCCTGGGTCTGTATTAGCTGAACGAAAACTGGATTGTGCAAATCCAGTTTGAGCGACACCTAAAGTGCAAAAACCACATATTTCGAAAGTGGTAAATAAAAAAACTACCAGACAAAAACTGTCACTAACTGTTTTATGCAGGGGGGGCAAGCCCCCCTGCACCCCTGCAACTTAAATATACCAACTCCGAGATCGCACTCCGTTGAAGTAAAAGGAAGAATTCCTTATGGCGATCTCCGTTCATTCCTGCAATATTTCCGATATTCGCGCTTTAGGTGTTGTTCAAACTGGATTTGCGCAGTCCAGTTTTCGTTCAGCTAATATAGACCCATTTTTTCCTAGCTCCTTAGTCCCCTTGAAATCCTTCTGTTTTCATGCACTTATTACCACTATGAAATCAGGCACTTTTATAACTGAATCTGTAAGAGCGCTGCCAGATAGTCCACTTTACAGGGGAAAGACAGGTGTCACCTGTTAGAAAAAACACAATTTGAACTATGAAGGCAGCTGGGGGGATTATCAGTCAAAGAAGAAATTTCATAAATTAACTCCATTATCTGATAAATGAAAATTAGAAAAAAAAACAGTGAGTACTGTATCTAAAATTTGTTCTGAATCTGATATAGGTAGATTTCTAGACACCATAAAATGTGAGAATACATCAGGTCACCAATTGTAGAAAATCAAAAGTTAAAATGAAGTCTGTCAGTATATCTCTTAGTTGTAAGTTTAAGCATATTACTGTACATAAGAGGTCATTCAACAGTAAGTTAAAAAAGAAGCAAAGAAACAATTTGTTCAAGATTAACAATGTAGTGGACACACCTGACGTGCTTAAATCTATGGAGGAAAATGTAAATGCTAATGTTTGTATTCTGCTACTCATTTAGCCGAAGCTAGTGCTGTAAAGAGTTTCACCACTGGAGACTGTATTACTAGAGGACTTAATAGCGTTGTTTTCAAAAGCATAACCATAAATGTAATGCAATCTCTCTACTGGGTGTGAGAATGTCAGATATTAAGGATGCATTAATGGAAATACTGGTGTCTAAAACAAAGTATAATAGAATTACAGTTCACACTGGAGGCAGTGGTATGGTTAAAAGAAGGAGGTGGGAAGTAGCAGTAGATTAAAACAAAATGTTATCACTTATGTCTGAACATGGTATTAATCCAATTTTCTGTGCAGTATTTAAAGGGGCTTTAGGCTCAATTTTAAAAATAAGGATAATTGTAGAGTTAATACATACTCATCTAGAAGTAGTACTATATGTGGGTGGAGGTTTTGCACAACAGGAGAACTTAGATGGTAATAAGTATGTTTTGGCTAATGATGGGATGTATTTCACTCCTTTGGGATGTAGAATATTAGCTTCTCTCCCAGTTTACTGGTGCTCAGATATTACACAAGCTTGTAGATATTTTTTTTTTTCAGATGACAACAGCTATATAGGAAATACGTAGCAGTCAAGTTACATTACTCTATAAGAGTGCTAGGAAGTTTATAAATAAATTTGACTTCGGTATCACAGAGGTGGATAGTTTAAATACTGACTTGGGCATCATTACAGAAAGCTGGACAAAACCCATGGACTGAGTATTATATGTAAACAGTATAAATCCTTCTTTATGTTTTAGAATAAATATGGAGACCAGAGGTGGTGGGTTTGTACTTTTTGTTAAAAATTCAATAAAAGTTATTGAAAAATATGTATTTAACAACTTTCAAAGGCAGACAGTCTCAGTGTTAACTGCTTATTAACCATTCATCATTACTTTTGTTTGATTATAGGTCACCTAGAAGTAGATCTAATGATTTGATTGAGTTAGTAGACTTTCCTTATACTATTGACAATAGCTAAAGAATCCTAGTAGATGATTTTAACTTGCCTAAAATTTTAAAATTCATTGGCAGAATGAGGTGTGTTATTATGGAATGAAAACCATCTTTACAAATCATTTAAGGGAATCAACCTAAGATTACTAACAGAATAAGGGCTAAAAATGCTTGATTTAATTTGTGTGAACAGGCAACACTTTGATATTACTTTTGACCTTTTTCACTATTAACTGATAGTGACCATACTATCATTTATAGTAATTTGATGTCAATGAAACATGGTCAGTCCTCTTTAATTAATGGACCCACACCCACTGGCATAGTCTTAAGGACTGATTGCAGCAAAGCCTTGAGATATCTGGAAAGTGGAATTAGAATGCAGATTTAACTGGACCAAATAATCCGGCACTGTGGATCAAAAACAAGGAGATAATACTGCCCTATAAATATCAAGTCAAAAAGAAAACTGGGTAAAAGTGGTTTGGATTTGCATATTCCAAAACTTCAAAAACAGCTCATAAATTGGAAAAAGAGAGTATATAAGCAGTGTAAGACAAACAAAATAGGAAATACAAGTGAAATGCTATAGCTTGTATATGCAAGTGCATACAAGGAAAACAGGCTGTGAAAATAGATAAATCAGCCATGGAGGAAATTGAGCACATAACAGTAAATGTACCGGGACATCCTTCTTTGTATAAATAAAGGCTAACAGATAGTACTTGATTGTTAAAGTACTAGGACATTTACTATAGAGGAGAAACTGGCCCTTCATTTCCATAATTTGAAGGGTATTTTAAGCACCCTTACAAATAAGATGTCAATTATTAGTCTGGAATATACCATTTCTGAAGAATTACTAAACTCTGATAAAGTTTACTCCATCCTGACGTCCTTCAAAAATTAATAAAGCAGTGGGTTATGACAACATGTGTAACAGGGACATGTGTACTATAGCACATGTATTAGAAATAACCCTAATATTCCTTGATACTAGCTTCAGAAAAGGTGCACTGGCAGGTGACTGGAAAAGTGCCACTATAACAGCTTTTTACAAAAACTAAGGGAGATAATACCTTGCTAATTAATTATAACCCAATAGGCCTATTGCACCATATCAGAGCTAGCCACTTGGCAGTGCAAAAATTGGCTGTAGGTGATTTGGTCACTTTGACTAATGTTGCCAAAAATGGACATGCATACTTGCTGGTGATAAGTAAGATGAGGATCTGGCCTACTCCAAGCTATGCTAGGATCCATGCAAATATTTGGAGTTTTTTTGTAACCATACTTGCCAATGTGTGTGCATAGGAAACCCAGCAGGCCTGGGTCAATAAGTACTGGCTGGCCAGTGTCCATTTACTGAGCTTTGGTTACCTGGGATAGCTCTGTTGAGTGAATGCTGGATGTAAAACCAGTAAACCTGCCAAAATGAATGAAGGATTGCTACACTGAATATAGGCTCAATGACAGGATGGAACTTGGAAGTGGATAACAAGATGGTAAGGAAAAGACTTGGACATACTGTGTATCCAGGGGACTAGGTGCAAGGACAGTGTAGCAAAGTCACTTGGCTTTGGATCCATTCAACTCTGGGGAGGCCAAACTAGAAATGGTGTGTAATTGTGGTGTGAAAGAGTCTTCTGAAGACAACGAAATATGTCTTCAGATTTAGTGAGAGAGTTATGATAGTCAGATTCTAGTGTATAGATAGGCAGGATTGAGAATGTCAGCCTACACTCCACAGCAGGGTTGTGATAGTAAGAAAAAGTATGCATTCGATCAGTAGTTGCAGGTCCTGCTAGATAAAGCAGAACAGAATGACTTGTTTTTGATAATGGGAGACCTAAATGCTCATATCAGGACAGACAGAACAGGATATGAGTTGCAACAGGAATAAAGAAGGAAAGACCAATGTTAAGTTGTCAATCTCGCCTTCATTCTTGCTGGATGGGTTCGGAGCTGAACCTCGGCTCCGACTCAGCCTATTACTAAAGCTCGAGTGCTATTTTTACCGGCTCGAGGCTATCCTATGTCCCATAATGCTAGGCGTCATATACCCAGATCTCATTTGCTGCTTCAGCTACGAGGTTGCGTTTTTCACAGGCTCCAGGTCGTATTAAAAATTTTTTATATTTGCAGTTAGTTTTTGTAAATTTTCTCTTAGTAGTTTTTGTCCTAGTAGTGTTGGTAGTGTACTGACTAGTTTTCCCCTCCTTTTCCTAGTAGATGTTAAGTTGTCAATCTTGCCTTCATTCTTGCTGGATGGGTTCGGAGCCGATCCTCGGCTCCGACTCGGCACTTGCTAAGCTCAAGAGCTAATTTTACCAGCTCGAGGCAACCCTATATCCCATGATGCAAGGCGGAGACTACCCAGATCTCGTTTGCCGCTTCGCCAACGAGGTGCCTTCTTTTACCAGCTCTAGGTAAGTGAATAGTTTTTGAGACTTTTCATCTACCCCCCTTTAAATTTATATATATAATTGTTTTTTGTTAACTTTAACGACTTACTTTAACCCTATTCCCGTCAGTGTTCCCTTTTTTTTTCGAGTATTTTATTCCCTTTCCCTAGCTTAGGCCTTAGGCCTTCCCCTCCCTAAATTTTTTCCTGTCGGGGATTGTTTGTGTATGACTGTGTGTTATCCCTGTTTATTTTAAATTGTTGGATTGAGTGTGTTTGTGTGTGTGTTACTGTATTGTGTTTCCTCGACACAGTTATGTCGAAGGACACTAAGGTCTCAGGCTTCAAGAAGTGTGACTCGTGCTGTCAGAAGATGTCTCTGACAGACGGTCACACTTCTTGTGTTTATTGCCTGGGACCTTTGCACCTGCAGGACTCTTGTGCTATCTGTCATGCCTTCAGCCCAAGAGTCCTGCAGGAGCGAAGAAATAAGCTGATATTAAGGGGCTTATTAAAGCCCGAGAGCTCCCCGACTGAGTCGGCGCCGGGGAAGCCCTCGAAACCTGTTAAGCCTTCGGCTGAGACTTCCAAGCCGTCAGCTTCGGGTTCACCCTCACCAGGGTCGAGATTGGCTCCGGCTGGAGCCGATCCTTCCACCTTACCAGTCTCAGTATCGGCTCCATGTGGCGCCGATACTGCCCAATCCAGACATTCAGTGTCGGCTCCGGCTGGAGCCGACGTATCTTCGGCTCCGTTGGCTCCATCGATCTCAAAAAAGAGATCTTGATCCCCTTCAGTGGAATCCATACGTTCAGCTCCGAGATCACCCTTGCTCTCGGAGCAGAGCCATCGGAGCCGTTCTTCTCGGTCGTCCAGGCTGTCTGATCACGACCTCGAGAGAGTGGTGAGTAGACTATTAAAGTCTCAGGCATTGGCCCAAATACTCCATAGCCCATCTCAACAGACTATTTCACATCCACCAAACATTCCTCCTTCGACTCTCTTACAGAGCTCGGAGCCGGAGCTCCTCGGAACCGGCACCATTGTAGCTTCGGAGCCGATACCACCCCTTTCGGCTCCGTCGTCCTCTGCTCCGATTTCTTCCTTGAGACCTTCATTGGAGGGATCCGGGCGTCTGGTCTCCCTCGTCGGCTCCAAGGGGGCGAGTGGCATCGGACCCTTGTCCGACCCCGTTCTCCCTCTCGGAGCTTCGGCGTTGGTGAGCTCGGCCCCGACATCTGCCTCGGAGCCTTCCCTCTCGGTGAGGCCTGGGGTTCCTATCTCTTCGGAGTGGGAACTTTCTGGTCTCTCTGACGGGGGAGCCTTCGAGGTGATGAGGAGTGTACTAGCCCCTGGGCTTAGTCAACGGACAGTTCTATCAGCTCGTCCCACTACAGTGCCTGCTGACGTCTCTTCTCACTCTCTTGCTCCCGGACCCAGAGATCCAACGCCTCAGATTTCCCCATTGGGAATATCTTCCTCTTCCGAGGCTTCTCCTGATCCGTCAGGTGAACCCCCGCGTAAGAGGACATGTAAGAGGAAACATCTAGACTCCCCTGAGTCTACTACATCAGATACTGACCTGGATGAGTCAGAGGGATCCCCAAGGTCCTCCTCTGAGGATGTCTCATTCTCAGACATCCTTGGACTCCTTAAGCAGAGGGTGAACTGGCCCTCCCTTAATCCTTCCGAGGATGAGTCAGTATACCTGGAGGCGTTCGGATCTCGACCCTCCACCTCCTGGGTGTCTCCGCCTTTCGACCCTCTTATGGAGGTAGTGGCTCAGAAGGCGTGGATGGCTCCGGATTCGGTGGAACCTATCCCTAGGAGGCCTTCAAAATTTATTACGGCCCCACAAGATAGACAATATTTAACAAAGGGTGTCCCAGTTGATGCCATGGTGGTGGCTGCTGCCATCAAGAAGGAACTAGCCGATCCTTCAGTACCTGTCCATCCTCCTAACAAGGATTCTAGGACTATGGACAGGTACGGCAAGCGGATTTTTTCTTCAGCGACTTTTGCCATGAGATCGCTGAACTACTTATGCCATTTCACCCACCTCCAAAGAGATGTTCTTAAAGAGTTGGGAGAAGTTTTACAGGATCCGTCAACTGCTGGGTCTCAGGATAAGATTAGCTCACAGCTAGGAATCCTTAACTCCATTGTTAACTCCTCCATGCGGCTCATTTCTTATGCAGCCGATGGAGCGAGTAGGGCCACAGGCACAGGAGTGGCTTTAAGGCATCAGTCCTGGATGCGGCTTTGTAATTTTGCAGACCCCTTCAAGGCGTCCTTCACAAACTCCCCCTTTGATGGGTCAACCTTGTTCGGACCTCAAGTGAAAGACACTTTGACTAGATGCGAACAAGATGGCAAGACTCTTTCTGCCGTAGGAGTCCATTTCTCCACCCCTTCAAGACCTTACCCCAAAGGACAGAAGGGAGGGAAAATGTGGTTCCGCAAATCTCAAGGAGTCACGCCTGACGCACAAAGTCAGTTTACCCTCAGAGGCAGAGGGGGTAACAATAATAGACGCCGCCCCAGGGGCAGAGGTGGTCTGCAGAATCAGGGTAGCAGAGAGCCTCTTTCTGACAAACCCTTCCAGCATCCCTGAGATGTTGCCCGATTGTCCGCCTTCGGAGGCAGTCGGGGGAAAATTATCGCTGTACCCAATAGCCTGGCTTTCCCTTTCTCAAGACAAATGGGTACAGTCAATTATATCCGAGGGTTACAAAATTCCCTTTATTCAAACCCCAATTCAATAAAAGGGAACCCTTCCAGATGTTCCACCCGGTCTAAGGGAACTAGCAGTACTAGAAATATCAAAACTGCTAGTAAAAAGAGCCATCCAGCCAGTCCCAGCGGACCAAATAGGATCCGGAATCTACTCAAGGTTCTTTTTAGTTCCAAAAAAGACAGGGGACTGGAGACCAATATTAGATCTGAGCAAACTCAACAAGTTTGTAAAGAAATCAAGATTCTGGATGGTCACGCTTCAGTCCATTCTGCCCTTTCTGGGCAAGGACAATTGGATGTGCTCGATAGATCTTCAGGATGTGTACTATCACATAAAAATTCACAGATGCTCCAGAAGATTTCTCCGCTTTCGGCTGGGGACCAATCACTTCCAATTCAGAGCCCTGCCCTTTGGACTCACTACAGCCCCCAGAGTGTTCACCAAATGTATGGCAGTGGTTACGGCTCACCTGAGACGTCAAGGATTCCAGGTGTTTCCATATCTAGACGACTGGCTCCTCACTGCCACCACCAGGCATCAGCTTCTCCAAGCCAGAAATTACACCATTCACATTTGCAGAGGGCTAGGAATTTCTATAAATTTCGAAAAATCTGCCTTGTCGCCTTGTCAATCTATTACTTTTATAGGCGCAAGATTGGACACCGTACAACTTTCAGCAAAGTTAACAGACCAAAGGATCTCGGACATTCAAAGACACGTCCAGGTGATTCTTCTCAGCAACAAAATTCAGGCCAGATTTGCTCTGAAGGTATTGGGTCTTATGGCGGCCGCTATAACACTTCTTCCCCTTGCCCGCTTTTACATGTGTCTTCTACAATGGATGCTATTCACCCAATGGTCTTTTCAACAACTTCCCATGCGTCACAAGATCATAGTAACTCCAACTTGCAAAAGGCATCTGACTTGGTGGATATCGTCCCCTCAAATCCATCAAGGCAGACCTTTTGTTCCTCTTGCCCCAGTTGCCACGGTTACATCGGATGCCTCCCTGATCGGGTGGGGTGGGGGGCATTATCAGGGCAGAATGGTCCATGGTACTTGGCAACCTTTCGAGTACCATCTGCACATAAATGTTCTGGAGATGAAAGCGGTGCTTTTAACGTTGCAAGCCCTCAACGACTCTCTTCCCCTGGGAACTATTGCAGTCCAAACGGACAATATGTCCGTAGTGTGGTATATAAACAAACAGGGCGGAACCAAGTCCTATCCACTGTGTCGAGAGGCTCTCAGACTTTGGCAATGGGCAATCTCCTCTCACCGGTTTCTGATAGCAACGCACATCCCCGGGAAATCCAACATCATAGCGAACAGATTGAGCAGAGCTATTCTCATGCCTCACGAGTGGTCTCAAACAATCAGTGACGGAAGAGATTTTTCAGAAGTGGGGCCTACCTTGCTGCGACCTTTTCGCTACACCTCAAAACAGCAAATGCCCAGACTTCTTCTCTCTCTTCCCCCTTCCAGGCCATCCCCCCAGAGACACTCTAACCCAAGATTGGCCCCGGGGGCTTCTTTATGCTTTTCCCCCTTTTCCGCTGATACCTCAGTTAATTCAGAAAGCAACTGCCTTGAGAGCCAAGTTGATTCTCATTGCCCCTTATTGGCCTCGACAGATATGATTTCCGTTCCTACATCATTATCTCTTGGTACAGCCATGGCATCTGGACCCGGTTCCAGATCTGCTGACCCACCAGTCGGGTCAACTGCACCAATCCATACCTTCTCTCAACCTCACTGCTTGGTTGCTCCACTTCCATCCTTAGCCAGGCTTCCTATGATTTCTAATCCTGTACGGGATATCATAGTAGCTTCCCTAAAATCTTCTACCAGAAAGATTTACACTAGTAAATGGCGACGTTTCTCTTTATGGGCAAAAGCTAGGAACTTAGACCCCTATACTGCTCCAATTCATTCGGTATTGGACTTCCTAGCTGAGATTTTTCATTCAGGATCCTCTTCTTCCACAGTGAAAGTTCAACTGGCAGCCATTTCAAATTTTCATATAAGCCTTTTGGACCACAACATTATGTCACATAAACTTTGCAAGGCATTCCTTCGAGGTATCTTTTTATTGAAACCTCCGATTAGAGACCCCCCACCACAGTGGGATCTAAATTTAATTTTAACATCCTTGATTCTTCCCCCGTTCGAACCTGCAGCTGCCTGTTCTTTGAAATTGCTTTCTTGGAAGACACTTTTTCTAGTTGCCATTACTTCTGCCAGGAGAGTATCTGAGCTTCATGCTCTCTGCATTTGTCCTCCCTATTTAATATTCCACAAAGATAGGGTATCTCTAAGGACTAATCCGTCTTTCTTACCAAAAGTGGCATCGCAGATTAACCTAAATCAATCCATTGATCTTCCAGTATTTTTCCTGAATTATTCTGATAGAGCGGAACAAAAGTTACATTGTCTTGATGTTCACCGCCAGCTCAGATATTATCTGGACAAGACAAAAATTTTTAGGAAATCTGATCAACTGTTTCTATCCTATGCAGAGAGCAGGAAAGGCCTTCCAGTTTCCAAGGTAACTTTATCTAGATGGCTGTCTTCTGTGATCACTTACATTTATCAGCTCAGAGGCAAAGAGTTGATTCTAAGCCAAAAGCCCATTCTACCAGAGCTCTAGCTACATCTACAGCTTTTCAAGCTAGACTTCCAATAGACACTATTTGTGCAGCAGCCACATGGGCCTCTCCTCATACCTTTGTTTCACATTACAAATTAGACTTGGCCTCCAGAGACAGAGCGAATTTTGGTTCCACCGTTCTCAAGAGTCTGTTCCATTGAGCCACCCAGGATAGAGGTGCTAGGGACGCGGTCCCATCCAGCAAGAATGAAGGCGAGATTGACAACTTAACATTTAGAAGTTATGTACCTACCATAATGTTCCATGTTAGTTGTCTTCTCTCGCCTTCTTTCTTGCGTCCCGCCCTCCATCCCCCTAGCCTGGTCAGACCGGGAAGATTATGCATCTTCTATTAAGAGGTTATTCCCTTTTTCTAGCTGTTCAACTTCTAGTGTCACTAGATTAGGTTGATCCTTTCTAGAGGGTTATGATGTTATTTAGTATTGTTATTTTTCTTCCTCCTCTTCAGTTGGAAGAAAATATTACTATTTCTTTAGCTACCAAACGAGATCTGGGTAGTCTCCGCCTTGCATCATGGGATATAGGGTTGCCTCGAATTATCTCTCAAGCTTAACAAGTGCCGAGTTGGAGCCGAGGATCGGCTCCGAACCCATCCAGCAAGAAAGAAGGCGAGAGAAGACAACTAACATGGAACGTTATGGTAGGTACATAACTTCTAATTTCTTCTCTCTCTCCACCCTTAAGGTGGATAGGCCTCGGTCCTTTTCTTTAGTTGGTAGTTGGGGGTTCCCTTTGAGTGTGTGAGTGGAATATTCTCCCTTCCCTGTAGCGAAGTTTAAAGTAGTTGTTGTGTAGGTCTTTTCAAGAGTTTTTGAGTGTGTTTGTGCTTTGTGTGCTTGAATAAACTTTGTGTCCCGGTCCTGTGGTATCATGTCCAAGGATACCAAGGTCTCAGGATTTAAGAAGTGTGACTCATGCTGTCAGAAGATGTCTCTGACAGACGGTCACACTTCTTGTGTATATTGTTTGGGCCCTCTGCACCTGCAGGACTCTTGTTCCATCTGCCATGCCTTCAGTCCAAGAGTCCTGCAGGAACGCAGAAACAAGCTCATCCTTAGGGGCTTGCTAAAGCCTGAAGGTTCTCAGACGAAGCCTCCATCCGGTAGACCTTCTAAGTCCGCCAAACCGTCGGCTCCATGTCCGGAGCTGGCGCCGAGTGGACCTACTTCTATCTCGTCGGTTCCGGCCGGAACCGATGCATCGTGGCCTCTGTTGGCTCCAATTTTAGTGTCAGAGCCGTCTCCAAGCCGAAAACATTCCCAATCTCCTTCCTTGGAGTCAGTGCATTCGGCTCCGAAGTCCCCTTTACTATCTGAGTGGAGCCATAGGTCTCACTCCTCTCAGTCTTCCAGGCTGTCGGATCACGACCTCGAGAGGGTAGTCAGTAGGCTCTTAAAGTTGCAGGCACTGGCCCAGATGTTGCATAGCCCTTCTCATCAGACAGTGGCTACCCCAATGCCTGCTCCAATTCCTCCTCTGACTCTTCCTTTGAGCTCGGAGCTGGAGGTCGTCGGGGTTAGCACCGTTGGGACGTCGGAACCGATACCACTCCTGTCGGCTCCTTCGTAGGCTCCGATCCCTTCCTTGGTTTCGTCCTTGGAGGGATCCGTGCGCCGAGACTCCCTCGTCGGCTCCGAGGGGGCGAGTGGTATCGGACCCTTGTCCGACCCCGTTCTCCCTCTCGGAGCCTCGGCGCAGGTGAGTTCAACCCCGACATCGGCCTCGGAGCCGTCCCTCTCGGTGCTGGGGGGAGCCCTTATCTCTTCGGAGTTGGGTCCCTCTTCCCTGCCTGATAAGGGTGCCTTTGAGGTCATGAGGAGAGTGCTGGCTCCCATACCGGCGCCACGGTCGACCCCGTCGGGCCCTCCCTCTATGGTGCCTGTTCATTTTGATATGGTAGTATGCATCTTGAAGGTCTACCCTCACGACCCCAAGCGTGGAGAACCAATGCTCCAGGTAGCCCCATTGGGCGTATCCTCCTCTTCCGAGGCCTCCCCGGATCTTGCAGGGGAACCCCCTCAAAAGAGAACATGCAAGAGGAAGCATGTGGACTCCCCTGAGTCAGTCACATCAGACACCGACCTGGATGAGTCGGAAGGGTCCCCAAGGTCCCCCTCTGAGGATGTCTCCTTTTCTGACATCCTGGAGATTCTCAAGCAGAGGGGGAACTGGTCTGCCCTCAACCCTTCCGAGGACGAGTCGGTGTACCTAGATGTGTTTGGTTCTCGCCCTTCCACCTCCTGGGTGTCTCCGCCTTTCGACCCACTCATGGATGTGGTGGCTCGAAAGGCGTGGACGGCTCCGGATACTATGGAACCAACTCCCCGGAGGCCTACAAAATTCATCACAGCCCCTTCTGACAGGCAGTTTCTAACTAAGGGCATCCCTGTTGATGCCATGGTGGTGGCGGCGGCCACTAAGAAGGAGTTGGCTGACCCTTCAGTACCTGTCCATCCTCCTAATAAGGAATCTAGGACTATGGACAGGTATGATAAGCGGATGTTTTCTTCAGTGACCTTTGCCATGCGGTCGCTGAATTATTTGTGCCATTTCACCCGTCTTCAAAGAGACCTTCTCAAAGAACTGGGTGATACCTTACAGGACCCATCAGCTGCGGGGTCTCAGGAAAAGATCAACTCCCAGCTGGCGACCCTGAACTCGATTGTCAGCTCCTCCATGCGGCTCATTTCCTATGCAGCCGATGGGGCGAGTAGGGCTGCAGGCATGGGCATTGCTCTAAGGAGACACGCCTGGATGCGGCTTTGTAACTTTGCTGACCCCTTCAAGGCGTCCTTCACAAACACCCCCTTTGATGGTTCTGCCTTGTTTGGACCTCAAGTGAAGGATACATTGACCAGGTGCAAGCAGGAAGGCAAGACTCTCTCTGCCGTGGGAGTCCATTTTTCCACTCCTTCTAGACCATATCCTAAGGGTCAGAAGAGTGGCAAAATGTGGTTCCGCAAACCTCAGGGAGTACTGCCTGATGCACGTGGTGAGCTTCCCTCCAGAGGCAGAGGAGGGAACAATAATAGACGCCACCCAAGGGGCAGGAGGGGTCCGCAGAATCAGGGTAGCAGAGAATCTTTCTCTGACAAACCCTTCCAACACCCCTGAGGAGTTGCCCGACTGTCCACCTTCGGAGGCAGTCGGGGGAACACTATCAGTGTACACAGAAGCCTGGCATTCCCTCATGCAAGACAAATGGGTACGGTCGATCATATCCGAGGGTTACAGAATTTCCTTTATTCACACCCCACAACAGCCAAAAGGGCTCCTTCCAGACGTTCCACCCGGTCTGAGGGATCAAGCAGCACTAGAAATTTCAAAGCTGCTAAGAAAAAGAGCTACCCAGACAGTTCTTTTTGGTACCAAAAAAGACAGGGGACTGGAGACCTATTTTGGATCTCAACAGGTTGAACAAGTCTGTTCAAAGAACGAAGTTCCGGATGGTCACACTAGAGTCCATTCTACCCTTTCTGGGTCAGGACATTTGGATGTGCTCTACAGACCTTCAGGATGTGTACTACCATATCAAAATGAACAGGCACTCCAGAAAGTTTCTCCGCTTCCGGCTGGGAGCCAGTCACTACCAATTCAGAGCCCTGCCCTTTGGCCTCACCACAGCCCCCAGGGTGTTTACCAAATGCATGGCAGTGGTTGCGGCTCACCTGAGATGACAAGGATTCCAGGTGTTTCCATATTTAGATGACTGGCTCCTTACTGCCACCACCAGGCATCAACTACTCCAGTCCAGAGATTATGCTGTCCAAGCTTGCAACAAGCTAGGTATCTCTATATACTTTGAAAAGTCTGCCTTGTCAGTCTATTACCTTCATAGGCACCTTTTAAACACTGTGGAGCTGTCAGCAAAACTGCCTGTACAAAGAGTTTCAGACATTCACGATCATGTTCAGATCCTACTACAGGAGAGTAGAGTCCAGGCCAGATTCATACTAAAAACCCTAGGCCTCATGGCAGCAGCAATCACACTACTCCCCCTAGCTCGCTTTCACATGCGGATCCTGCAGTGGATGCTATTTTCCCTGTGGTCCTTTCAGCAGCTTCCAGTGTCACACAGCATTCTAATCACTCAGTCATGCAAAAGGCACCTTTCTTGGTGGACGGTCTTCCATCAGGTACTTCAGGGCAGACATTTTGTTCTTCCTCCTCCTGTTGCCACTGTGACAACGGATTCCTCCCTGATCGGGTGGGGGGGGGGGGCATTTTCAGGACAGGACAGTCCAGGGCACATGGCAACCCTTCGGATGTCACCTGCACATAAATGTCTTGGAAATGAGAGTGGTACTTTTAGCGGTGCAAGCCCTTCAAGACTCTCTACCCACCGGGACTATTGCAATTCAGACAGACAATATGTCTGTAGTGTGGTACATCAACAAGCAGGGCGGAACCAGATCCTACCCCCTATGTCGAGAAACACTCAGACTTTGGCAGTGGGCGATCTCTTCTCAATGGTTTCTGGTAGCAACGCATATCCCCGGGAAGTCCAACGTCATAGCGGACAGGCTGAGTAGAGCCATTCTCATGCCCCATGAGTGGTCTCTCAACCAGCTAGTAGTGGAAAGAATTTTCAGAAGGTGGGGTCAGCCTTGTTGCGACCTTTTCGCAACCCCTCAAAACAGCAAGTGCCAAGACTTCTTCGACCTCTTCCCTCTCCCAGGTCTTCCCCCCAGAGACGCTCTAGTCCACGATTGGCCCCGGGGTCGTCTGTACGCTTTTCCCTTAATTACTCAGTTAATCCAGAAAGCAACTGCTTTGAGATCCAGAATGATCCTTATTGCCCCTTACTGGCCTCGACAAGTTTGGTTTCCGTTCCTGCAACGTCATCTACTGGAACAGCCCTGGCATCTGGACCCAGTGCCAGATCTTCTCACCCATCAATCAGGTGGGCTGCATCAATCCTTTCAATCTCTCAACCTCACAGCTTGTTGCTCCACTTCCAACCCTAGCCAGGCTTCCCTTAATCTCTCATTCAGTTTGCGACATCATTCTCTCTTCTCACAAGTCTACTACCAGAAAGACTTATGCTAGCAAATGGAAGCGTTTCTCTGTTTGGGCAGGGGAAAAACAAGTGGACCCTTTTATGGCTCCTGTCCAAACAGTTTTAGAGTTTTTGGCAGAACTTTTTCAAATGGGTTCTTCTTCAGCCACCATCAGAGTTCAGCTGGCAGCTATTGCAAATTTCCACGTTGGCTTGTCAGAGACTAGCATTATGTCCCACAAGCTCTGCAAAGCCTTTCTAAAAGGAACCTTCTTACTTAGGCCTCGGGTAAAAGATCCTCCCCCTCCGTGGGACCTAAATTTGGTGCTGTCGTCTTTAATTCTCCCTCCTTTTGAGCCGGCGGCTTCCTGTTCATTAAAGCTGCTCTCATGGAAAACTCTCTTCTTAGTAGCTATCACTTCAGCAAGAAGGGTATCGGAACTTCAAGCCCTTTGTGTTCACCCTTCTTACCTTGTTTTTCACAAAGATAGAGTGTCACTTAAGACTAATCCATCCTTTTTACCCAAAGCACTCTCTGAAATAAATCTGAATCAGACCATTGATCTGCCTGTCTTCTTCCCAAATTATACCAATAGGGCTGAACGGAAGTTACATTGTTTGGATGTTCACCATCAGTTACGCTTCTACCTGGATAGAACTAAGCAGACGAGGAAATCAGACCAACTCTTCCTCTCTTACGCGGAAGGGAAGCAAGGCCTGCCTGTTTCCAAAGTAACCTTGTCCAGGTGGTTGACCTCTGTTATCATGTTGATTTGCCAACTGAGGCATAAAGAGCTCCCTTCTAAGCCCAGAGCTCATTCGACCAGAGCATTAGCTTCTTCAGTAGCCTTTCAGGCAAGATTGCCAATGGATTCCATTTGTGCAGCGGCCACATGGGCCTCTCCTCATACCTTCATTTCTCATTACAAGCTGGACATGGCCTCCAGAAGCCGGGCTGATTTTGGTTCCACTGTACTCAAGAGTCTGTTCCATTGAGCCACCCAGGACCCAGGTGCTAGGGACGCTGTCCCATCCAGCAAGAATGAAGGCGAGATTGACAACTTAACATTGAGAAGTTATGTACTTACCATATAGTTCCATGTTAGTTGTCTTCTTCTCGCCTTCTTTCTTGCGTCCCACCCTCCGTCCCCCTAGCTTGGAAAGACTGAGAGTATCTTGTGAGATTTTTCGTCACTAGAGTTATCTCCTCAGCTAGCTCTCTTGCTTCTCTTGGTAACTATTATAAGAGATATGTATTTATTTACAAGAGCTTATATATATATATATATATATATATATATATATATATATATATATTCTCTGTTGTGATGGGACATGTAGGTCCATAGTGTTAGCTATCAAACGAGATCTGGGTATATGACGCCTAGCATTATGGGACATAGGATAGCCTCGAGCCGGTAAAAATAGCTCTCGAGCTTTAGTAATAAGCCGAGTTGGAGCTGAGGTTCGGCTCCGAACCCATCCAGCAAGGAAGAAGGTGAGAAGAAGACAACTAACATGGAACATTATGGTAAGTACATAACTTCTCATTCTAGTCTTCTGTCTGGCAAATGGTTTGATGGTGGCCAACACATCTCACCAAGAGAAACAGTCACAAGATCTCATACAGAAATGGTCAACATGCAACTCGGTAGACTTCTTTCTAGTAAAAAAGGGGCATTGAGGTAGAATCGGAGACCCAGTTAAACTATCAGCATCCATGAATAAACCAATGCTGGCCACAATTAGCTGAAAATAGTGCTAAGAGAAGGCTCCAAGAGTGACGGAGATGAGGCTGTGTTCTGGAAGTTGACTACAGTGAAAGCAAGGATTTAAGGAAATAAGCAGGGCTGTAGCACCTCAGGAAGAAGAAGAAATAGGTGGAATCGAAGAAGAATAGCACCATCTCAAAAGAGGATGTTTGAAGACTATAGAACAAATATGCAGTTGAGGCAAGTATGGAAATAAAGGTCCATAACTAAAACTGGTGGTGAAATGCAGAAGTCCTGGAAGTTAATCAAAGAAAGGAGGAGTAAGGAGAAGATGTGAGAAATAGAAAAGATGCACCAGGTTAAGAAGGAGTACTGGTTGGCTAACAAAGAGGCTAAAAGGGCAGTCACAATAGCAAAGAATAAGGTGTCACGGCTTCTTGAAAGTGACTCAACAGATGTCAGTCTATCAGGTTTCAAGGCAAAGTCGCAAAGATAAAGAATATAGTCATTAGATGCCATTCATAAGGGATGCCAGCAACAATCTGCTCACCAGTATAGAGGATATAGAGGACATCAGTGGCAGATAGGAGTACTTCCAACAGCTTTTGAAGAAAGAAAAATCCGTAAGTGCTGTACTGCTCCATGCATAGCCTACAATGAAAGAAAAAGAAGAAATTACTCTAAAAGAAGTAAGAACAGCACTAAGGAAATTAAGTCATGGAAAGCAACTATCTCTGATTAACTCATGGCATATATGATCAAGATGTTCAGTAAATTAGGTAAGAAATGGCTCCTGAGGGTACTCATCCTGGAATGGAAATAGATGCGTATATTACATGAATAGAGAATATGCATTCTAGTGCCAGTGAACAAGCACAAGGGGACATTCACAACTGTAGGCAGTAAAGAGATAACAAATTCCTGCCATACTGTATGAAAGTAAAAAAAAAACAGAAAAAGTTGTATAAATCACGATAAATAAAATAAACCGGCTTAATAAAATCCAAAACAGTTTATTTCAAATGAATCAACATTCAGTAAGCACTTTCATCTCTTCATGAGACTTCTTCAGACTGAATGCTACTAAAAACAGACACCATTTTAATACAGTTGTCCTAATTAAACTTCAGATGTGTTGTTGTCCTATCTTGCCTTCTTTCTTATCAGGATGGGTTTGGATCCGATCCTCTGATTCGACTTGGCCTTATATACAAGCTCGAGGTCGTGGCCAAACCCTATCCCAACATGCACTAAGAAAGTTCCCCAGATCTTGTTTGCCACTAAACAAGATTGGGTGCTCATTTTACTGGCTCTGGATAAGTATACTCTTGATTATTATCACTACTGTTGGAAATTGCTTATTCTTAATTATAATTGCTCTAGATAACTCATTTGGCACTAGCTTGTTATTTCTGCTTTGTGCTGCTTATTTTTCTACTGTTGGCATTGTTTTCCGCTAGACCTTATTTTCTCTATCTCGGCCTCCCTAACACCTTTAATAGCGCGTTTTAGTTAGAGGGCTCTTCCTACCTTTGTTTTTTTCTCTAAAATTGTTTAAAGTCAGTTTGTTTAAGTTAGAGAACAGCTTTACCCTTAGCCCGTTTAAGTTAGAGGGCTTCCCCTTCTTTCACTCTTCTTGGCATAGCCCGTTTAAGTTAGAGGGCTGTGTTTTTTCCTTTTTCCTCTCTTTTACAATTATTGTTGATTAACTACTGTTGTGGTTGCTGTTGTTGTTGTTATTGTTAAAAAAAATGTTCTAGCCTTTTTTCATGTTACTATCCCTTGCTCAGAATGTCCTCTAAAGATTCAAAACCCTCTGGTTTCAAAAAATGTGAGAAATGTGGGCAGAAAATATCCCTAACTGATAGATACACTATTTGTGTATATTGCCTAGGAGCTGTCCACCTCCAGGAGTCTTGTTCAGTTTGTCATTCCTTTAATCATAGGGCTCTTCTAGAGAGGAAAAACAAGTTAGAGATCTCTTAAAAACTCCCTTCTTGGAAGCAATACAAGAAGGTCAGTGTTCATCAAAGTCTGACCAGTCTCCCTCTTAAAGATCTGGGAAGAGATCTTCCTCTTCCAGTGCTACATTGGAGCCTTCCAAAAAGATTATAAACATTTCCAGTCTGGATGCTAAGGCTGTTGGATCTGAGAAATCTACCACTCCAGTACCATCAGTCTCAGTCCCGGTGGAGTTCAAGTTGCAGAGCTGGTCCCCTGTCTTGGAGCTGTTCTCCCCTATTCTTAGATCACCCATACTCCAGCCATCCAAGTCTCCAGCTCCATCCACTCGGTCTTCCAGGAGCCTATCCGATGATGATGTGGATCGAGTGGTACAGAGGCTATTAAAGACAGTTGTCCTGGCCAAGCTGTTACTGGATCCAACCTTGAAGGCTTCAGATCTGACCACATCCTCCCCTTCTGCTTCAGTTCCTTCTTTGATCTGACCTCAGACCTTGGAGCCAGAATGTCCAGAGCTGATATTGGTGGAACTGTTGGAACTGAGACCTATTATGGGATCTTTGGCACTGATCATTACTCTGATGTCCTCGGCTGCATTGGAGCTCGAGGAGTCTAGGAGCCAATGCTCTCCGGTTGGGTCATGGGAGGTGAGTCGGATTGGACAGTTGTTGGATCTGAACTTGCTTCTCAGGGCATTGGCTCGGGTGAGCTCGGCTCCTACCTCAGTCTCAGTGCCATCCTCCTTGATTTTGGGGATTCCCTCGGGTTCTTCGGATCCGGGGATTTCCTTGGATCAGGGGTGGGAGGCTTTTGAGGTGATGAGGAGAGTGCTGTCTCACACAGACAGCTCTGCTGTCATCTCTGGACGTTCTTCCCCCAAAGGCACTGGTGTCTGCCTCTATACCCTTGCATCCACAGGACACAGAGATCCTAGGCCTCAGGATGCCCCACAGGGTGCCCCCCCACTCTTCTGAAACCTCTCCAGAGTACCTCTCTGAAGAGGTCCCTCAAATGAGGCTATGTAAGAAGAAGCATTTAGACTCTCCAGAGGAGTCCGTTACTTCAGATACAGACCTCAATGAAACTGAAGGGCCCCCACAGTCGCCTCCTTGATGATGTCTCCTTGGGAGACATCTTAGTAATACTTAAACAGAGAGGTGGCTGGAAGACCACCAACCCTTCAGCAGAGGAGTCCATGTACCAGAAGGCTTTTGGATCTCACCCTTCCTCCACTTGGGTGTCTCCGTCTTTAGACGAACTTCTGAATTTAGTTTCTTTAAAGGCGTGAGAGTCTCCAGATTCAGCGGAACCTGTTCCTCGGAGGCCAAATAAGTTCATCACCTCCCTCTCAGACAAAAACTTTTAACTAAGGGAGTCCCAGTCGATGCTATGGTGGAGGCGGCAGCCTCCAAGAAGGAACTCTGAGACATCTTCTTCTGTTCATCCACCAAGCAAGGAGTCTTGCATGATGGACAGATATGGAAAGTGCATTTTTTCTTCAGTGACTTTTGCTGTTAGATCACTGAATTACCTGACCCACTTTACTAGTCTACAGAGAGATCTCCTGAAGGAGTTAGGAGATGCTCTCCAAGGTTCAGTAGCTGAAGGGGTGTCAGAGAAAGTTTCCTCTCGGCTCTCTACCTTAAATTCAGTGGTCAACTCCTTCATGAGACTGATTTCTTATGCAGAGTATGGAACAATTAGAGCAGCTGGTTCAGGAGTTTCCATAAGGAGACATTCTTGGATGTGCTTGTGTGACTTTGTGGAGTCCTTTAAATCTTCCTTTGTGAATGCCCTGTTTGATAGCTCGTCTCTGTTCTGGCCCAAAGTCAAGGACACACTAACCAGGTGTGAGCAAGAAGGAAAGACTCTCTCTGCTGTAGGATTCTGTTTTTCCTTACCTACAAGACCATATCCCAAAAGTCAGAAATCAGGATGACAGAGAATCCTTCTATGGTAAGCCCTTTCAGTGATGTTCATCGTGTTACACTGCTGCAGTCATTACACTTGGGT
The DNA here is from genome assembly GCF_019279795.1 of Protopterus annectens. NCBI lineage: Eukaryota > Metazoa > Chordata > Ceratodontiformes > Protopteridae > Protopterus > Protopterus annectens. The sequence goes on from NC_056735.1 coordinate 1,706,790,069, forward strand.
TATCCTGCCGTCAGGCGGTCCCGCAGTCGGCCTGAGTTCCAAAGTCTTGGTCCGGCGTCGGTTGCTGTTGCTTCTTCTCTGACGTCAGTGCGCCAGGGGTATATAAGATGCAGCCGACGCCATTTTCTTCAGTCTTTCTTGCCGCGCGGTGCCCGATGCAAAAGCAGTTTGCAAGTGCTGGTCGGCCGTCTCCTGAGATTTTCATTCCAAATCCAGAACCAACGTCTTCTACAAAGCTAAGTACCCTGTTGGGGAAACTTTTTCTTGCCTCAGACCGATGTCAGTAAAAGTTAATAATTGTATTTCTTGTGGGAAGCAAATACCTCATAAGGATTTCCATTCCTATTGTATCCCATGCCTAGGCCCAGACCACGACGTCACAGGTTGTCGGTTTTGTGCTAGGTTTAACAAGCGCACTATTAAACGTCGGTTTGATTTTCCCGACATTATTTTGGCAGAAAATTCAATTACACCATGCCGTCGGAACTACCGACGACCGGGTTACACAAAAAACGCAAAGACACGGACAGGCATCAGAGGCCCAAAACTGACGAAGCCTCTTTTAGGCCAGTCGCCTGTTTTCAGCGAGGTGCCTTCGCAGCCCCTGATGACCGCTTCTTTGGAACTACAGGCCACCTCTGACTCCCGCATGGAGATGGCTGGGCCTTCGGATACACCAGACTTGCGGCCTACTGAGACTAACCCTTCAGAGGGCTCCAGAGTAGCCAAACAACCCGCAGCTTCAGACTGTGTTTTCAGGCCTACTCAGTTAACCATTAAATCTTCTGTTAAACCTAAAACAAAGAAACAACTTCAAACAACTTCAGCATTCACCAGGACAGGCCTCCATGCCTAAGAAACAGATGCTCAAAATGACCGAAGACCTAATTACTCTGATCAGGGGGTCCCACCCTCCCCCTGATAAAAGGCCTAGACAGGATGCAGACTGACTCATCCGACCAGGTGTGTCCATCTCTCAGAGGGCTCCAGAGTAGCCGAACAACCCGCAGCTTCAGACTGTGTTTTCAGGTCTACTCAGTTAACCATTAAATCTTCTGTTAAACCTAAAACAAAGAAACAACTTCAGCATTCACCAGGACAGGCCTCCATGCCTAAGAAACAGATGCTCAAAATGACCGAAGACCTAATTACTCTGATCAGGGGGTCCCACCCTCCCCCTGATAAAAGGCCTAGACAGGATGCAGACTGACTCATCCGACCAGGTGTCCATCTCCTCAGATTCATCCTCAGACCAAGGATACTCTTTACCCCCTTATGAGAATTCTGATGCTGAGGAATCTATTCCTTCAGCCTCTCCACCAGAGGACTACTCCTTTGGGGAAACCTTACATACCATGCAGGAGCATTTCCATTGGGAGGGCCAGGATTATTTAGAGTCCAAGAAAAGGCACAGAGATTTTCTTTTATTACCTCAACACAGACCCCTTGCTATTCCGCCAGTGTTAGATATTGTGGATGATGTTTATTCTGAATCCAGTTTAAATCCTGATTTTTTACCTCCTGCTCTAGTTAAGCCAGACAGATACTACAGAGTCCCTGACTCACACAAATTCCTTTATAAAAGCCCTGTTGCTGACCCTGAAACTATTTCCCAGGGTCCCAAAGGGGTAAAGGCCTCTACAGCAAAAAATCCCCTCTAACAGAGATTCTAGAGCATTAGACAGATGGGGTAATAAAATGTATACATCTGCAACTTTAGCAATGAGAGCCTTAAATTGCCAGTTTCACATGCTTAAATACCAGCAATATTTGATGTCTCAGTTGAAACAAAAAATGCTTCCAAATTCAGATCTTCCTAATTATAAGGAAATGCAGGATTTATTGCATGTAGCTGAACAAGTGGGAAAACATACTTTGCAATGTGGTTTTTATTCCTTAGAGGCCTCCTGTAGAACAGCAGTTACAGGGTCTATCATTAGAAGACATGCTTGGTTAAAAGAGCAGACTTTACCAGATCATGTTAAAGCAAAATTATTAGATGCACCTTTGCAGCAGGGTGTTTTATTTGGAGTTAAGGCAGAAGAGGTATTAAAGAAAATGGAGGATAAAGCAAAATCTATGCAAACAGTGAAGGATTTCTTACAGGTTCAGCCTCCTCGATTTAGCAGAAATTGGCCAACAAAGAATTGGTCCTGTCCAGTTTCAGACAGACCTCAAAGGGGCAGATACAGACGTCCAAGAGGCAGAGGTCAACCACAAGGTACTTACAGGCCTCAACAATGGGGAGCTTCAACCCAGAAAGAAGGGGAAGACAGGCCTCAACCTTCTAAAAAACAGCCTCAATGACTTCCCACTACAGCTGCCAAACATCTCTCTCTTGGCAGCCCCCTTGGGGGGAAAACTGGCACTTTTCAGTCACAATTGGCAAATGATCACCAAAGGCAAATGGGTTCTCAATATTGTGTCTTAAGGTTACAGGTTCCACTTTCACACACTGCCAAGGTTAAAAGGAATACCAAATCTGCCACCAAATCAATGGGCAGAGGCTCAAAGAGAAATTACAGCACTCATGGACATGAGAGCTATTCAAAAGGTACCAACACAGGAGCAAGGACAAGGATTTTACTCAAGACTCTTTCTGGTTCCCAGAAAGGACAAAGCCTGGAGGCCCATTCTGGATCTTTCTTCTCTAAACACTTACCTGGATGTTCCAAAATTCAAAATGTTGACACTACAGCAGCTTCTTCCCATGCTGGGCAAGAAAGCTTGGCTCGTAACTTTGGACCTCAAGGAGGCATACCTGCATGTCCTTATCAGACAAAATTGCAGAAGGTACCTCAGATTCTTAGCAGGTTCAATGCATTACCAATTCTCTGCACTGCCCTTTGGCTTGTCTACTGCACCCAGAGTCTTTACAAAATGCCTGGCACCAGTAATTGCATTTTGCAGACAAAAAGGAATTCAAATTTACCCATACTTGGACGACTGCCTTATTCAAGCAGAGAGCAAACACATTCTTCTAAAGCATCTGACATTTGTAAAAAGACTGCTAATTTGCCTAGGGTACACAGTAAACGAAAAGAAATCAAAACTAGTGCCCACACAAGAGATAATATTCCTGGGTGCCAGCTTAAATACAACGGCCCAGATGGCATATCTCACGCCAGACAAGCAAGGACAACTGACTCAATATTTCCAATTGATGGCAACAAAAACCCAACTCCCTGCAAGAAAAATTCTGCAGGCCTTGGGTTACATGGCATCTTGCATACTACTAATACTACTAATTCCATATGCCAAACTGCATATGAGGAAACTACAATGGTACCTAAACAGTGTCTGGTCGCAACACTGTCACAGTTTGGAAACAGTAATACCACTTATTCCTTGCCTTCAACAGGAGTTTCGATGGTGGGCTCAAGCTTGTCACCTCAACAAGGGACAGCCTTTCACTCAACCCACAGCCAGGCAAACACTGACAACAGATGCTTCGGATTACGCCTGGGGATCACACATGGTAGGCAAATGTATTCAGGGCAAGTGGCCCGCAAAACAAAGGCATCTTCACATCAATCAAAAAGAGGTGCTAGCTGTACAAAATGCCCTTATAGCTTTCAAGGACCTTCTGCATCCAGGACAACTACTACTAAAGACAGACAACACCACAGTTATGTGGTACATAAACAAGCAAGGGGGCACTCATTCATATCCCCCATGCAGACAAGCCATGACCTTGTGGAACACAGCTATAACCTATTAAGTTCATCTGCAAGCACAATTCCTGCCAGGAGAGAAAAACACACTGGCAGATGACTTAAGCAGAAACATCATCGATCCGCATGAGTGGAAATTACATCCACAAATGTTCAGGATGATAACACAGAAATGGTGGAGCCCGGACATAGATCTGTTCGCATCCCCAATGAATTGCCAGCTACAGAAATTCTGCACAAGGACTTACCACCCACAAGTATGGAAAGTGGATGCCCTCTCATTCAGCTGGAAAAATCTACAAGTATACGCTTTCCCACCAATACCTCTCCTTTCAAAGGTACTCATAAAAGCCAGACAAGAAAGGCCAAAGATGATCCTGATTGCCCCAGACTGGCCACGCCAGCACTGGTACCCAATCTTAAAGAACTTGGCACAAGGACCACCATGGATTTTGCCTCAAATCTCACAACTTCTGACTCAGCAAAACAATCAGATACTTCACGGCCAGCTCAAGACTTTAAACCTGGCTGCATGGCAGATTCCTTAGTCAAGCAAACAATGCCTCTCTCTAAAGCTGTTATGGATGCCATTATGGAGGCCAGAAGGCCTAGCACCAGGAAAGCCTATTCGGATGAATGGAAGAGATTCTGTGCCTAGAACCAGGCTCAAAGCCTTGACCCTCTTGCCCCAAACATTCCTCAGATACTACAATACTTGACTGAGATGCTGGACAAAGGCCTCTCCTTTTCATCCATTAAGATCCATGCCTTTGCCATCTCTGCTCATTACAACACAGATCCACCAATTTTTTCTCACCCTTTGCTAAAACAGTACCTCAGAGGGGCTAAAAACATAAGACCGCCCTGTAGAGCACCAACTCCAACTTGGGACCTCAACTTCATCTTGGAAAAATTTAACTTTACCTCCTTTTGAGCCAGCTAACTCAGTAGACTTAAAATATGTCTCTTGGAAAACTGCTCTGCTCCTGGCAATAACCTCAGCTCAAAGAGTTTCAGAATTACAGGCACTAATGGCAGTGGAACCTTTCATCATTTTCCACCAAGACAGGGTGCCTTTAAGAACAAACCCTACTTTTATGCCAAAGGTGGTATCAAGTGTGGCTCTAAACCAAACTATTCACTTGCCAACTTTTTATCCAAATCCACAGAACAAAGGGGAGAGACTACTGCATTCCTTGGACATACACAGGCAGTTATGCTTCTTCTTGGACAAAATGAAAGCTTTCAGGAAAACTGAGCAATTATTTGTAGCATATGCTGCAGGAACACAGGGAAAAGAAATTTCAAAACAGACCATTTCAAAATGGATAGGGCATTGTATACGTTTCTGCCATACACACCATGGGAAAACTGCACCTAACAGCATTAGGTCTCATTCCACCAGGGCAACAGCCACTTCAACTGCCTACCTCAGAGGAGTACTTACCAAGGACATTTTGGAAGCAGCAACTTGGAGTTCTGTACATACCTTCACCAAGCATTATCATCTGCGTCTTTACTCTAAATCCAGAGCTGGCTTTGCCACTGCAGTTCTGCAGGGCGTTATAGCCACCCCTAATGCCTTATAGAACCAGCCACCCTTCCTCAGCTTTGGGATTCTACCCAAGTGTAATGACTGCAGCAGTGTAACACGATGAACCATAGTACAGTTTTGTACCTACCATAAATGTAGATGTTCGAGTGTATACACTGCTGCAGTCCAGGTTACCCTCCCTCCTTCCCCTCTTACTTGTTGGTACTTACCCTAGTATTCTACCCTTTGCTACCTATGGGGAGTATTTGCTGGTAACAGAAATTATTTGTTTGCTTTTCTTATGTATGTTTTATTAGCAATTTACATTGCCTACCTTTTTGGGGGCACCTGACATCTGGGGCAAGAAAAACTGAAGAAAATGGCATCGACTGCATCTTATATACACCTGGCACACTGACGTCAGGGAAGAAGCGACAGCAACCGACGCTGGACCAAGACTTTGGAACTCGGGCCGACTGCGGGACCACCTGACGGCAGGATAACCCAAGTGTAATGACTGCAGCAGTGTATACACTCTAACCTCTACATTTATGGAAGGTACAAATCTGTACTTTCTTGAAGGGAGGCCTGCCTGTCCATTTCTGGAAGCAGCTGGTGGTCTCTTATCTTTGTACCCAGAAAACTGGCTATGAATAAAAGGCAAGTGGGTACAAAGCATCATATCCAGAGTTTATTCCATACCCTTTTCCTTCCCCGTCCCAAACATAAAAAAAATCCCAGATGTTCCACCCAGTCAAAGGGATCAGGCAATGTTAGAAATTCAAAAGTTGTTACACAAAAAAGTCATCCATACAGCCCCGCAAAGTTAGTTCCAAAGAAAACACGGGACTGGAGACCAATTCTGGATTTCAGCAACCTAAACAAATCTGTAAGTAAGTCCAAGTTCTGGATGGTAACACTGCAGTCAATACTCCCTTTTCGGGGACAAGACTATTGAATGTGCTCAATAGACCTCCAGGATGCATACTACCACACAGAATGGATAGGCAATCCAGGAGACACTTGCGCTTTCAGCTGAGAACCAGTCACTAGCAGTTTCGAGCTCTGCCCTTTGGCCTCACATCAGCCCCCAGAGTGTTCACCAAATGTATGGCAGTATTCGCAGCTCACTTGAGGTGCCTAGGATTCCGGGTCTTTCCATATTTAGACGACTGGCTCGTAACCGTCACCAAGCATCTACTACTAAAAGTGAGAAACATCACCTTGCAGCTCTGCTCTCACCTAGGAATTACAATAAGCTATGAAAAATCTGCCTTGCTGCCTTCTCAGCATGTTGTTTTTGTACGAGCAGAATTGGATACAACAAGAATAATGGCCAAACTTCCTCCAGAAAGCGTACAAGTTCTACGACATCAGGTTTTAAATCTTCTTACAAAGAAAAAAGCACAAGCAAGAACAGTCCTAAAAGTCTTGGGGACCATGACAGCAGTGATAACCTTGATCCCATTAGCATGTCTGCACATGAGAATTCTCCAGTGGCTACTGTCCACTCAGTGATCAATGCAGGAACTGCCTATGTCCCACTAAATATTGATAACGGAATCTTGCAAAAAAAGACCTTTGTTGGTGGCTTTACTCCACTCGTGATGCTAGGTTAACCATTTGTACCTCCCCAACCTTTAGCCACAGTGACCACGGACGCCTGTCAGATTGTGGGGGGGCATTATCTGGGAAAGACAGTCCAAGGCACTTGGCAGGATCACGTGGCCAAATTGCACATCAGTGTCCTAGAGATGGCGGTGCTACTGGCATTGCAAGTATTCCAGGAATCTCTTCCACTGGGAACTACTGCAATACCGATGGAAAACATGTCAGTTGTATGGTATACAAACAAACAAGGAGAAACCAGATCTTATCCCCTTTGTCGAGAGGCACGGAGAGTATGGTAGTGGGCGACCTCCTCCCACTGCTTTCTGATAGCAATGCACATCCCGGGGAGATCCAACGTGATAGCAGACGGACTCAGCAGAGCAATTCTGATGCCTCACAAGTGGTCTCTAAAACAGGAAGTAGAGGAAAAGATTTTCCACAAATGGGGCCAGCCTTGCTGTGACCTTTTTGCGACATCCATGAATGCCAAATGCAGCAGCTACTTTGCCCTTATTCCCCCCTTTGGGGGAGTCACCAAGGGATGCACTTGTCCATGACTGACCCTCAGGTCTCCTTTATTGCTTTCCTCCCTTCCCATTAATACCCAAAGTTCTGCAGAAAGCCAGTTGCTTGGGAAAGGACGTGATACTCGTCACCCCATATTGGCCTTGTCAAATCTTGTTCTCCTTTTTGCGGACTCATCTTCGGGAGGAGCCTTGGATTCTGGACCCAGTTCTGGACCTTCTGACTCATGCATCAGGAACACTCCATCCTTCCCTTCAAACTCTCAAACTGACAGCTTGGCTGCTCCGATTCCAACCATAGCCAGGTTTCCTAACCTCTCTTTGTCAGTAAACACATTCTGATATCTTTAATATCTAAGGTTGTTTTAAGCCGAGGAGCTAAGGGAGATTTAATTCTGTGCTTTTCAGTTTTATGTGATTTTTTTACACTTGCTGTAAAAATAAATGTTCTTAGAGGTATAATTCTTGGTCGTTTGTGGTACTAAACATTCTAATATCTTCTCATAAGGCTTCAGCGAGAAAGATATATAGAAGCAAATGGAAAAGATTTGCATTATGGGCTTCTCATAATCATATTGACCTGTTTTCTGCCCCAGTAAATTCCATAGTAGAATTCTTGGCAAAACTATTCAATGAAAGCGCAGCTGCAGCTACCATTAGAGTTCAGCTACCAGCAATATCCATTTTCTATTTAGGTGAATCAAGCCTCAATATTATGTCTCACAGACAATGCAAAGCCTTTCTTAAAGATAGCTTATTTTTAAGACCACCTATCAAAGATCCTCCAGCACCATGGGATTTAAATTTTGTCTTATCCCGTTTAATTTTTCCCCCGTTCGAACCAGCATCATCTTGCAAACTCAAATTCTTGACATAGAAAATTATTCTCTTGATAGCAGTTTTTGAAAAGGGGAAAAAGTTTCAAGAATTATTTTTTTTTTTTAGTCCAAATTAAGCCTTCCTGACAAGAAAAATTAAATGGCAAGAATGTTCAAATGTTATGACTGTAACTTTTCTTCTTATTCACATACAAGTGTTACTGAAATTAAAGTTAATAACATTAGTATTAAAATCAAGGGTAGATTTTCTTGCAAGTCTAAATTTATAGTATCTTTAATATTATGTACTTCATGTAATGCATTTTATGTGGGAAGAACTAGTAGAGCCCTTTGTTGGAAGAATTTATGAACACCGGTATGCAATTAAAAATAAGGATGAGAAAAATGTACTCAGTAAACATTATAACGATGGTAATTGCAGAATTGATTTTAAGGTAGTTGTTTTAGATCAAATAGTGAATCCTGAAAGTTTATTTGATGCTGAAGAAGAATTGGGCTGGATGGAATATGTATGGCAAATTAGTTTGGATGCATGTTACCCTCCAGATCTAAATGACAAAGAGAAATTTAAAGCTTTAATTGAAGTTCAATGAAGACATAAATATGGTGTCTGTTTTTAGTTGCATTCATTCTGAAGAAGTCTCGTGAAGAGATGAAAGTGCTTACTGAATGTTGATTTATTTGAAATAAACTATTTTGGATTTTATTAAGTTGGTTTATTTTATTTATACAGCATGAAAGTGTTGGCGAGAGTGATCTATAAACAAATACACATCATAGCACAAAGTAACAGAGGAGATGAGTGGTTTGAATTGAGATGAGGATGCAGCACAGATGACCTGATATTTGCAGTGAGGTAGATAGTGGACAAGAAGCTGGAGATGAGGAAAAAGAGTCCAACTAGGCAGTCCTAAACGTGGAGAAAACACGTGAAAAGGTCTCAAAAAAGTTGATCTGAGCAGTCCTGATATTTTAAAATCTTAGATTAATGTAGTCTATGTACAAGGACTCACTGATATAAATAGTGTTCGTACTTATAGAGGGGTTGCCAGTGGGACTGAATGTGCATCATGGTTCAGCTCTGAGGCCATTGCTGTTTATACTGGTGATGGACTATATTAGCAAACAGGTCAGGGGACAGACCAAAAAAGCTGCTGAATGCAGACAGTGTGGCACTGCAAGCAGGTTCTGAAAAGGAACTTTGGTAAATGATAGAGGACAGGAATGCAAAACAAGGTACATAGGATTTAACTGAATATAAACAAGATGGGTGTTATGACAGCACATGGGGGAATCAGAAGAATCTGAAAAAACTGAGATAGAAGTGAAAATCGTGGAACATGTTAACAGCTTCAAGTATCTGTATGGATTGGTTGAGGAGAAAGGAAGTCTGAATGAAGAATTCAAAGATAGAATAAGAGGTGCTGTAGCCAAATGCTACAGACCTACAAGGGTAGTATGGGACAGAATAATGCCAATGATGGTAAAAAGTAAGGTCTGCAAAATAGTGCATGGCAAAGCAACCTGGACAGTGAAGGAAAAGCAGCTGAGGAATTTAGAGATAATGAAGTTGAAGTGCTTGAGATGGGTGGTAAGATGCACATTGTGGAAGAGATGAGGAAATGAGGATATTAGAACAATAGCCATAGGAGCCCCTGTTGCAGAAAAGGAGAAGAAAAACACCTTACAGTGGTTCAGTCACATATGGTTTGGTTACATATGCAGGACATCATAAGATGATTTGGGAGAGAGAGAGAGAGGAGGAAGAAGGAAAGAGGAAATGAGGATATCCAGTTAAGAAATGGATGGACTGTGAAAGAGATGTTTCGTAATTGGCAGACATGACTGTTGAAGAAGGGTGAGAGTGGCAGTGAATTAAGAGAGGTGGCAACAATTCATCTCACACCTAGGCTCCATGTAGAAAAATGGGAAAAGGGGTTTATAATAGGGACTGTTATCTGGACCTGACAAGATTATAGAAACGTATTTTAGATGAACTGCAAGAGGGGAATATGTAATCAGATTATGGTCATCTAGCAACATGCAAGCACTGCAAACAGATCATAAGCTATGTATAACCATGCCTTTGTATACTAATATAATTTCCACTTTAGACCAGGTTGTTTAGGTGGTCGCTCCCCCTGTCAGTTATAATGTACTGATATCCAAACCAGTTAAGGTAAGCCATAGCTCTCCGAGTTAACTTTTTGGTTATGTAACTGGCTAACTGCCAGACACTGGGCATTTGAATATGAAGGATTGCATTCCACATGACCAGGAAGAATCCTGGCTGTTCTCAAGGGCCAGTTATGGTGCACTACCTGTTTAGCTTGCATGTTTCCAATTTAATTTTTGACAACAGAGTGTTCTTTAACTAATAAGAAGTTGATGTCAAGCTAGGCAAGTTTGTGCGTTGTACTTATTGTTCAAATGTTTTACAAATGGCTCTTGATGATCCAAGCAACTGTGCCTGTAATAAGTCTGTCAGACCATATAAACAAAACTAAATACATGCATTTTGTTGTCAGTGTAATAGAGTCAAGGTTCAGTGTTGGCCAAGGGACCTCACCAACATTATCATTATTGATTTCTTTCCAGCTACTTAATGACCAGTATGCATTTTCACCAAACCATAAATCAACTTTATTTTTAATCACAATAATACATGTTAAGTTGTCTATCTCGCCTTTGTTCTTGCTGGTTGGGATCTGAGCCAATCCTCGGCTCCGACTCGGCCATCTTCAATAGCTCGAGAGCGGTTTACTGGCTCGAGGCTACCCCTTATCCCATAATGCCTAGTGATAGCTACCCAGATCTCATTTGCCGCTTCAGCTGTCAGGTGTCATTTTTCTGGCTCAGGCTTTTATAGAGTTTTTTGTGTAACTTTTTCACTAGAATTTAACTTTTCTAATATTTTATTATTAGCGATAGTTTTGTTTCTATGATAGATAATTGTTTAGCTTATTGTATCCCTCCTTTTTTGTACAACTCATTTAACTTAGAGAGTTCTCCCCCACCCCTCCCCCCCCATCTCTTCTTGTCAGGTTAGCCATTTAAGTTAGAGGCTTTCCTTTTGCTTTTTTCTTATAGGCTAGCCGTTTAAATTAGGCTTTCCTATTATCTTTAAAAAAAAACAAAAAAAAAACCTTTAGCTATAGTCTTTCTAGTAGGTGTGTTTTTTGTAGACTGTATATTGCTTCTTGTTATTATTGTTATAATTGGTTTTCCTTCTACTGTTAAGGATGTCAAAGGAATCTAAGGTTTCTGGGTTCAAGAAGTGTGACTCATGCTGTCAGAAAATGTCTCTGACAGATGGGCACACTTCTTGCATCTATTGTTTAGGTGCTGTGCACCTGCAGGACTCTTGTTCTATTTGCCATGCCTTTAGTCCAAGAGTCCTGCAGGAGCGTAAGAATAAGCCGATTCTTAGGGGTCTTTTAAAACCCCAGGATTCACCGGCCAAGAGCTCACAGCCTGTGAAATCCCCTAAATCCACTAAGCTGTCGGCTCCAAGTTCAGAGCCGTCTTTGGTTCAGGATTTACCTTCTACGTTGGTTCCGGCTGGCACCGACAAGACAGTCTCCTCGTCGGCTCCATTAGAGGCTTTGGAGCCATCGCGGAGCCACAAGAGTCTGAGGTCCCCTTCACTAGAGTCGGTGCATTCGTCTCCTCGGTCTCCTTTACTTTAGAGCGAGCATAGTCACCGATCCTCTCACTCCTCTTGATCCTGTAGGCTGTCGGATCATGATGTGGAGAGAGTGGTCAGTAGGTTGCTAAAGTCGCAGGCACTAGCTAAATTGTTGTCCAGCCCTCCACTTCTCTCGATGTTCCTTCTCCGACTCCAATGAGTTCGGAGCCAGAGTTCGTTGGGGAGTAGTGGAACAGTCGGCTCCGATAACTCTATCTCCTTCAGTTCCGACGTCGGCTCTGATCCCTTCGGTGGTACCTTCCATCGAGGGATCTGGGCGCCAGGACTCCCTCGTCTGCTCCAAGGGGGCGAGTGGCATCGGACCCTTGTCCTACCCCATTCTCCCTCTCGGAGCTTTGGCGCAGGTGAGCTCAGCTCCTACATTGGCTTCGGAGCTGTCTCCCTCTGTGCAGAGAAAGATTCCTATTTCTTCGGAACCGGACCTTTCTCTGCATCGTGGCAGGGACACCTTCGATGTCATGCGGAGTGTGCTGTTCCCTGTGTCAGCTCCACTATCAGCCCCACAGGCTCCGTCCCCTGTAGTGCCTGTGCCAACTTCTGCTCCTCCTCCGGACCCTAAACATAGGGAACCGATGCTCCAGGACACCCCATTGGGTGTTTCCTCCTCTTCTGAGGCCTTTCCTGATCACTCAGAAGAGCCCCCTCGGAAGAAAATGTGTAAGAGGAAGCACATTGACTCCCCCGAGTCTGTCACTTCTGATACAGACTTAGATGATTCGGAAGGGTCCACGAGATCCCCCTCTGAAGATGTTTCCTTCTCGGACATCCTAGAAATGCTTAAGCAGAGGGGGAACTGGAATGCCCTAGTCCCTTCTGAGGATGAGTCTGTATTTCAGGATGCCTTCGGTTCCCGACCTTCCACCTCCTGGGTGTCTCCGCCTTTCGATCCACTTATGACAGTGGTGGCTCGAAAGGCTTGGTCAGCTCCGGATACAGTGGAACCAACTCCGAGGAGACCTAGTAAATTCATTACAGCACCCCAGGATAAGCAGTTCCTTTCAAAAGGTGTCCCTGTTGATGCTATGGTGGTAGCAGCAGCCACCAAAAAAGAGTTAGCAGAGACCTCTTCATCTGTCCATCCCCCTAACAAGGAGTCTAGGATGATGAACAGATATGGGAAGCAAATGTTTGCTTCAGCGACCTTCTCTATGAGGTCACTGAACTACCTGTGTCATTTTACCCAACTTCAAAGGGATCTCCTTAAAGAGCTCGGAGATACCCTCCAAGATCCAACAGCTGAGGGAGCACAAGCCAAGGTAGTTTCCCAGCTAGCGATGCTTAATTCTGTTGTTAACTCTTCCATGAGGCTCATTTCCTATGCAGCCAATGGGGCAAGTAGAGCCGCTGGTACCTGGGTGGCCCTTAGGAGGCATGCGTGGATGCTGCTGTGTAACTCTGCGAAACCCTTTCGAGCATCTTTTACCAACACTCCCTTTGATGGTTCCTTTCTTTTTAGACCACAGGTGAAAGACACTTTCATTAGGTGTGAGCAAGAAGGCAAGACTCTCTCTGCCATGGGAGTCCGTTTTTCTACTCCCTCTAGACCTTACCCCAAGGGTCAGAAGAGTGGGAAGATGTGGTTCCGTAAATCTCAGGGAGCCTTGCCTGACACACACAGTGATTTTTCCTCCAGAGGCAGAGGAGGAAACAATAATAATAGACGCCGCCCTTGTGGCAGAGGGGTTCCGCAGAACCAGTGCAACAGAGAATCCTTCTCTGATAAGCCCTTTCAGCATCCCTGAAGGGTTGCCCGGCTGCTCAACTCTGGAGGTAGTCTGGGGAAGACTTTTGCTGTGCCCAAAAGCCTGACAAAGTTTAACACAAGACAGATGGGTACGGTCTGTCTTGTGTTAAACTTTGTCAGGCTTTTGGGCACAGCAAATGCCTGACAAAGTTTAACACAAGACAGATGGGTATGGTCTGTTATATCCGGAGGTTACAAAATTCCCTTCCATCATCCCCCTTTACAGTCAAGGAAGACCCTTCCAGATGTTCCACCCAATCTGAAGGAGCAAGCAGTAATAGAAGTTTCAAAACTGCTAGAAAAAAGAGCCATCCAGGAAGTCCCGACCAGCATGGATCTGGAACTTACTCATGGTTCTTTTTAGTACTAAAAAAGACAGGGGACTGGAGACCAACTCTGGATCTCAGCAGACTAAACAGGTCTGTGCAAAGAACAAAGTTTCGAATGGTCACGCTACAGTCCATTCTACCCCTTCTGGGTCAGGACAATTGGATGTGCTCGATAGATCTTCAGGACGCGTACTACCATATAAAGATGGACAGGCGCTCCAGGAGATATCTTCGCTTCTGGCTGGGGGCCATTCATTATCAGTTCATAGCTGTGCCCTTTGGTCTCACCACAGCCCCCAGAGTGTTCACCAAATGTATGGCAGTGGTCACGGCTCACCTGAGGCGTCAAGGATTCCAGGTGTTTCCATATCTAGATGACTGGCTCCTTACTGCTACCACCAGGCATCAACTCATACAAGCACGGGACTACACAATCACAATCTGCTCCCAGATTGGCATTACAATAAATTTTGAAAAATCTGGCTTGTTGCCCTGTCAATCTATCACTTACATAGGAGCAGACTTAGACACAAGGGATATGTTTGCAAGGCTACCACTAGAAAGGGTGTTGCAATCCATCAGCAGGTACAGGTTCTGATGCAGAGCAAAAGGATCCAAGTCGGCTACGTCCTTCAAACTCTGGGTTCCATGGCAGCAGCCATTCTTCTAATCCCACTGGCGCGCTTTCATATGAGAATTCTTCAGTGGCTTCTGTTTACGCAGTGGTCTTTCCAAGAGCTACCCATGACTTACATGATCATGATCACGGATACATGCAAAAGGCATCTTTCTTGGTGGATGGTATCCCCACTAGTTACTCAGGGCAGACCTTTCATACAACCCCCTCCGGTAGCCACAGTGACGACAGATGCCTCCCTGATAGGGTGGGGGGGGGCATTATCTGGGCAGGACAGTCCAAGGCACGTGGCAACCTCATGAGTACCATCTGCACATAAATGTCCTGGAAATGAGAGCCGTGCTCCTGGCACTGCAAGCCCTTCAAGACTCTTTTCCTTCTGGAACCATTGCTATTCAAGCAGGCAACATGTCAGTGGTGTGGTACATCAACAAGCAGGGCAGAACCAGGTCCTACCCCCTGTGTCGAGAAGCACTCAGACTTTGGCAGTGGGCGATTTCCTCCCAACATTTTCTGATTGCGACACACATCCCCGGGAGATCCAACGTCATAGTGGACAGGCTCAGCAGAGCTATTCTCATGCCTCATGAGTGGTCTCTGAATCAGGAAGTTGCGAATCTTGTTTTCCGCAAATGGGGACAGTCTTGCTGCAATCTCTTTGCCACCCCCTTCAACAGCAGATGCAGCAACTACTTCTCCTGCTTCTGGGTCACATACCCAGAGATGCTCTAGTCCACGATTGGCCCCAGGGACTTCTTTATGCCTTTCCTTCTTTCCCCTGATACCCAAACTTATACATAAAGCAATATCGTTGGGTTGCAAAATAATCCTCATTGCTCCCTACTGGCCTCGACAGATATGGTTCCTGTTCCTGCACCGTTACCTTCTCGATCAACCCTGGGCTCTGGACCCAATTCCAGACCTCCTGGTTCATCAATCAGGTGGGTTGCATCAGTCCCTCAAAACTCTCCAGCTCACAGCTTGGTTGCTCCACTTCCAACCTTAGCCAGGTTTCCTAGCATTTCCCCAGCAGTCCGTGACATTATCGTCTCCTCTCACAAGTCTACAACGAGGAAAACCTATGCTAGCAAATGCAAATGTTTTTCTTATTGGGCAAAGGCTAGGAATGTGGATCCCTTTTCAGCCCCAGTCCTCGAAATCCTGGAATTGCTAGCTCAACTGTTTCACTCCAGGTCCGCTTCTTCTACGATCAGGGTACAAATGGCAGCCATTTCTAACTTTCATGTTAGTTTTTTGAACTCTAGCATTATGTCTCATAAGCTCTGTAAAGCTTTTTTGAGAGGGACAACTCTTCTTAGGCCTCCAGTGAGAAATCCCCCTCCTCCTTGGGACCTTAATTTAGTCCTAGTCTCCTTAATTCTGCCCCCTTTTGAACCAGCAGCGTCCTGCTCTATCAAGTTTCTATCTTGGAAGACACTCTTTCTGGTAGCTATTACTTCAGCCAGATGCATCTCCGAACTTCAGGCGCTATGTGATCGTCCTCCATACTTGGTTTTTCATAAGGACAGGGTTGCTCTGAAGACTAATCCTTTGTTTCTCCCTAAAGTCTGCTCAGAAAATAATTTAAACCAATCTATGTTTTTCCCTAATCATACCAACAAGACAGAATACAAACTACACCAATTGGACGTTCATAGGCAATTGCGTTTTTACCTACACAGAACTAAAGAAGTAAGAAAGTCGGACCAACTATTCCTTTCTTATGCCTTGGGCAAACAAGGTCTCCCAGTTTCCAAGGTAACCTTGTCCAGATGGTTGTCACACACTATTTCTTTCATTTATCAGTTAAGGAACAAGCAGTTACCTATTAAACCGAAAGGTCATTCTACTAGGGCCTTGGCCACCTCTGTAGCCTTCCAGTCTAGGTTGCCCATGGATTCCATCTGTGCAGCTGCCACTTGGGCAAACCTTCATACCTTTATTTCTCATTACAAATTGGATATGGTCTCCAGGAGCAGAGCTGACTTTGGTTCCACTGTTCTGAAGAGTCTGTTCCACTGAGCCACCCAGGATTTAGGTGCTAGGGACGCTGTCCCAACCAGCAAGAATGAAGGTGAGATAGACAACTTAACATAAAGAAGTTATGTACCTACCATAAGGTTCCATGTTAGTTGTCTTCATCTCGCCTTCCTTCTTGCGTCCAACCCTCCATCCCCTGTCCTAGTAGATGGAGAGGAGTTTTTCTGTTTCACTGGCTGTGTGTTCTCTTGTTTCCTGTATTGACTTAAGAGAATATGGCAAGTATAGTCAAATGATTTCTTGACTGGTTTATTATGTTGTTATGTCTGGAGTTAGCTATTTCAAATGAGATCTGGGTAGCTATCGCTAGGCATTATGGGATAAGGGGTAGCCTCGAGCCAGTAAACAGCTCTCGAGCTATTGAAGATGGCCGAGTCGGAGCCGAGGATCGGCTCCGATCCCAACCAGCAAGAAGGAAGGCAAGATGAAGACAACTAACATGGAATGTTATGGTAGGTACATAACTTCTTTTTTTTCACTTCTCCAGTATCTCAAGGTAGGGAGTCCCATCTTTTTCTGATCCACACTGAAACTAGCTTCTTCCACTCTTTCTGTACTCCATCATAATATTCGCTAAGAACTTATTATTTCTAGGACATTTACCTTGTTGAAGAAAATTAACCCTGATAAACAACCAAAATCAGGACAAGACAGGCATTTATAGATCCATATTATATTTCCCCTTAATTGTCTATAATATATAGAAAACCCATTGTCCTTTCACTCTGTCTAAATGTGAAAGGTCTGACAGGCCTGTAATTTTTCATGTAAAGATCCGCTGAACCCTTTCATGCCTGTCAGTATAATTCCTAGAAAAAGCACAAAGTTCTGAACCATATTCCATTGTTGGTGTTACAATAACTTTGTAAATGGGAATCATTAACAGTGTGTCCCTGCATGACACAGTTCTCAAAAATATTCTTAAGATTATGTTTTTAAATAATTTTATTCACATGCTCTTCAAAACTGAATTGAATATTTATTAAAATTCATAGATCACCATATTCTATGCTTTCCCTGATAATGGCATAATGCATGCTATAAAAGGTAGCCTAATTCTTTCCTGCCTATGTGTAGTGCCTTGCACTTCTAGTTATTAAATTACTTACCATTCAATTGAGTCAGTCCATATAGTGACTCTAAATATACTTGTATTCCACGCTGATCCTTTACTGAGGTAACCACTTCTGCAATTTTGGCATCATCTGCAAATTTTCCAACTCAGTATTTATTGGCAATGTAGGAATATTGACATAAAACGTAAAAAAGGTATGATCCCAAGGCAGAACTATGGGGTGCTTCTCTAGACTCATCTGATTTAAACCCTTGAATTACCACTCTAGCTGTCCTTTTATTTAACCATTTCCCATTTCATATGATGACATATTTATTAAATTTTCTTTTCTCCAAAGTACCAATAATCTTCTTCTTCTGGCTTTTCCCAGTTAGGGGTCACCACAGCGGATCACCTGTCCTCTCATGATTGGCAGTAGAGTTTTATGGTGCCGAGTTGCCAACCCGGTGCCCAACCTTCCACGGAAGACACACGCACACATATGTCTAGAGCCAATTTAGTGTGTCCAGTCCACCTACAGCATGTCTTTTGGATGTGGGAGGAAACCCACGCGACCACAGGGAGGACATGCCGACTCCGCACAGAAGGCACCCCAGCCGAGGATCGAACTGGAGAACCTCTTGCTGTGGGGCGACAATGCTAACCGCTGCACCACCGTGGCCTTCCTCACCAAAGTATCAATAATGCTGATGAGAAATAGTATCAAAGGCCTTGGATAGGTCCGGAAATATTTCATCAGCTGGAATATCCATATCTAAAGCCTCAACTACATCCATAGATGCTGGAACCCGTTGAAGGCTGGGGGGGGGGGGGGCAGAGGGTGATAGGGGCACTTAGTGATCTAAAAAGGGCAATTTTTTAAAACTGCTTACTACCACGACATATGTTCACTTAGAGGACATTTTAAGCTTAGCCAGTTTCCCTTTTGGTGCTTGAATTAACATTTCCTGATTGGTCTTACCTATCCAATGGCTGATAACTGTACATTATTACTAGTGAGAATAACCGTGATCATACCATAGATAATTTGAGGGGACCCATGCAAGAGATGCAGCATTTAGGAACTGCCTCTATCCATTAGTGGCATGAGGGGCAATCCTGGACATTTTTTATTACCCATCCTTAGATCCAAGTTGCATTTGAATATGGACAGGGATGAGCTTTGTTTTACTTGAATGGATAGTTTGTAACCCCCTGCTGCTCCAGCAGCAGCCCCTCCCCAGCCACTCCAGTGTTCCATTACTTGGCTATTTCTCCTCAGTTATCATAAACACTGTTCAAACCTGTCAGTGTGCATACTGTTTTCTTATTTACTTCTACAATGATTACAGAAATTCAAATAAAATAGAACAAACACTGAGCTCTTTGCTAAACAAACTGTACGGTCTTGCAATGAAAACAGACTTTGCATGAGCTGTAAACTTCTCTGCCCTTGTTTCTCACATTCACTGAAAGGGTATGAAACCTCACATTCATTTTGCATCTGGCCAGTGGAGGACTAAGCTTACCTCTGGGTTGTTTTCAAACCATAGGCTCCTTACACATTTTTAAGACCATGCATACATGTATGCGTTCTTTGATTTACCTTCCTGATTGTATTAAATTAAATTCCTTTTATAATACAGCAGCACTTGTTAAAATGTGTTTTAAATTTGTAGTTTTGAACAGTCTTCTAGTAAGCAATGAAACAAAATGTATGAACCAATAATGACAAAACTACCAATTTCAGAGAATTTCAACCATAAAAGGCCACTAAAACTTCTATCATTACAATCCACCAGTATCAGTAAATATGCAAAATCTCTGCAGACGTCATCTAAATAATTCAACATTAAAGGCATCTGTAACTACTAAAAAAGTTGTTGCTTGCAAACAACTTTATATTTCATTGTTTTATCTACAAATTGAAGAATAAATTGCCTATGTTACATTAAAAAAATGATACGCTAGTAATATTGCAATAGGGAATGAATGACAAACTGATAACAGGTTGATAGTTACTAGGTAACTCCTCGAGAGGATAACATTCACAGGACTGCAGTACAACACAGTACAGTATCAGCAATCCATCTGCATACTGTGGGATTAGAACCCACAGACTTCTGCATCAAAAGCAAGTATATTACGTATTGTGCTACTAACAATGCAAGCAGACTGTGGTGGTATAGGTAGAGAATTCAGGCGCTTGCTCCTTGTAGCTAAGATACAGGGTTTGAGCCTGAGTAAAACTAACCACCAGGTATACCTAACTGGGGCATTTTACACACACACACACACACACACACACACACACACACACACACACACACACACACACACACACACACACACTCTCCCCCCAGTAGCATATATCAGCGGAAACAAAATTACCCCACACCTACACACTCCCCCCAGCAGCATATATCAGCAGAAACAAAATTTCCCCACACATACACACTCCCCCCAGCAGCATATATCAGCAGAAACAAAATCTCCCCAGCAGCATATATCAGCAGAAACACAAAATCCCCCCAGCAGCATATATCAGCAGAAACGAAATCCCCCGGCAGCATATATCAGCAGAAATATGATCTTAGCAGCAGCATTTATCAGCGGAAACAAAATTCCCCCAGCAACATCTCCCTACCTGCAAGACTGTTGGGGAAAGAGCAGGATTAGCAGCAGAAACACAAAATCCCCCCAACAGCATATATCAGCAGAAACATGATCTCAGCAGCAGCATCTCCCTACCTGCAAGAAAGTCGGGGAAAGAGCAAGATCAGCAGCAGAAACACAAAAAATCCACCCAGCAGCATATATCAGCAGAAACACGATCTTAGCAGCAGCAGCAGCAGCATATATCAGCGGAAACAAAATCCTCCCAGCAACATCTCCCTACCTGCAAGAATGTAAAGAGCAGGAGGCATTTTTTGCTTTCGGTTTGCATGGGTCAGGCAACGGACATTTATTAAACTTTTGCGCTTTCAGTTTTGGCACGATGCATGCATGCATTGGTCCTCCTTAAAGACGCCACCTATAGAGTTTTTGTTTTTTCTATTGTTGAAGACGAGACAAGGCAAGATGGTCTTGTAAAAGTGTGTGGGGGGCATCCCCTCCCCCTCGCTCAATGGTTCCGGCGCCCTTGACTACATAGGTTCATAGGATCATACTAGGCTATCTGCCCTGGGGCATTGGCCCGATTGTGTTTGGCTTACGCCACCCCTTGATTTGAGTATACTGTGCTTTTTTTAAATGTTTAGTTTACTGTGCCTCTGTCTAATAGTGACACGGAAGTAATCCCCAGGACAAACCTACGATCCCCCATCCACTCATCAAGATTCTTCTTGAAGAGAGTCAGTGAGGTGCTCTGCCTAACATGAATTGGAATTCTATTCCAGAGCGAAGGGAGCCTCTGGGTTATGAATCTGTCCCTCCAGCATGTTCTATTTATTTCTGTGCTGAGGTTTAGGTCCCTCGAGCGCGTGGCTCTAAGGGATTTAGATTTACTGAGGTGGAGTATGTCCATTAATTCTGGGTTGGGCATAGCTTTATATGTCAGGCATAGATCGCCTCGAAGTAGGTGGTATGCAGCTGAGTAGAGCTGGAGTTTTTTTAACCGAGCAGCATATGGCATCTGTTTGAGTCCCTTGATCCTCCTGGTGAGGTACTTTTGGGGTCTTTCTAATTGCTGCAGGTGTCGGGTAAGTTACATCCCAAAGGGGGCATTGTATTCTATGATGGGCCTGATGAGGGATGAATAAAGGGGCATGATTACCTCTCTTGATCTAGATGGGAATCCTTTCATGATGAGGTGGGCTATGTAGAAGGTCTTTCTAACCACTTTGGCAATGTGGTTGTCAAAGGAGAGATTGCTATCAACTTGGGTCCCCAGATCCCTAATTACTTTCTCTGTACTTAATGGGTTACCACCTATGTGGTAATTTGTGGGCACATTGTTTTTGCCAAAGGGTATGACTATACACTTTTTGGCATTTAGCTTTAGACCATGGCTCTGGCACCAGTTATCCGTCTCTGCGAGACCTTTTTGAAGGATGTTTGTGCCAGCTGGAGAGTCGATTATGGCACCCAGTTTGCAGTCATCTGCGAACTTGGTGAGCCATAGTCCTCCCACGTTGGCCTGTACCTCAGAAAAGTAAATACCGAACAAGAGAGGTCCCAGGACAGAACCTTGTGGGATGCCACTTGTGACTGGTTTCGAGTCTGACATGGCTCCAGCAACTCTGACTCTGTGGGTTCTGTCTTTGAGCCAGTTTGCGACCCATCTTGTGACATAGGGGTTTATATTTCGGCTGGATAGCTTATATATGATGCCCGAGTGGGGTACTGTGTCAAATGCCTTTGGGAGGTCCAGATAGGCTGTGTGGACTACCTTCCCTTCATCTATGGCCTTGGTGACTGTTTCGAAGAAGTCGACCAGGTTCAAAAGGCAGGATCTGCCCTTGACGAAGCCAGATTGGGTAGGATCTAGTGTCTGTAGGACCCCAATGTCTTTGTTTGAGTTCCATGATGATCCTCTCCATAGCCTTGCAGACTAGACTAGTCAGGCTTATGGGGCGATAGTTTCCAGGGTCCGCAGAGGCGCCACCTTTGTGGAGTGGGACCACTGTTGCTGTACGCCATTCTTTGGGCACATATCCTGTAGTGAGGCTGAGATTGTACAGCAGTTTTACTTGAGGGATTAGTTCTTCTTGAAGTTCATGTAGGACGCAACCCGGGATGCCATCTGGTCCCATGGAAGCAGTGTTTTTTGCTTTGGAGAGGGCGGCCTTCACCTGAGCATCAGAGATGTTTGGGAGGCTGCACTCTGCCATGATAAATACTTGCTCTTTTGGGGGGGAGGGGGTGGAGAAGTTTGCACTGAACCTGTCTGCCAGGATATTGGCGATGTCTGTGGGTTCACTGTATTTTTTGTCGCTTAGAATCAACTCAGAACAAGTCTGGGAGTTGCATCCCAGGTTCCTAACAACTGAAAAAAGCCTTATGATTGTCTTTACTGTCCTGTGCAATTTTTCTCTCGAAGCTGGCCTTGGAGGATTTTATGAGGGATCGTAATTTTTTGCTAGTACTGATCAGAGATGCCTTCCCTTTTAGGGATTTTGCTCTATCATGTAGTAGCTTCCTCCTTCTGTTGTACAGTTTATTTATGGCTGGGGTCCACCAGACTGGACGCCTTCCTTTGGATGATTGGGTCTTGATTTTGTTTGGGATAGCATGATCCATGCATTCCTGGAGATGTCCGTAGAATACGTTTATATAGAATTCTGCAGTTTGGGCCGTAGTTTCCACTGGCCCTGGGGCCTTGAAGGATTCCACTTCAGTTTTGTGAAGTGTGAAGTTCGCTTTTGAGAAGTCTTTCACTGTGGTTTTCTGGGCTGGGGGTGGGGTCGGGATGTGGATATCCAGTGAAATTAATTTATGGTCTGATCTTACCAATGAGGGATATACTTCTGATATGGAGCATAGAGTCCCCATGTTGGTAATGATCAGGTCTAGTATGTTTTCCCCTCTTGTGGGAGTGGTGACTAGTTGTTCCATAGCATTTGAGTTTATAAATTCCAGGAACCTTTGGGCTAAGGTGCTGGGACTTGAGTAATGCTCCCAGTCTATGTTTGGGTAGTTGAAGTCACCCAATATAATAGTGTTTGGAGAGATCTTCATGTTCTCCAATGTTTTCAGGAAAGCCGAGTGGGATTCCTGACTTTGAGAGGGTGGGTCTGTAGGATGCTATAAACTGAAAAGCAGTCTTGCCCACTGTCAGTTGCACATGGATGGTCTCCGATACTTTGTGCAATGCCACTAACCTGGAGGTGTGGATATCCTTGATAAATATGGAAACTCCCCCTCCTTTTGTAGTTCGGTCCGGGTTTTGGGCCCGAAAAGCATGATATGAGGTATAACCTGGTAGTGCTGGGGTGCTCTCTGGAGCCTTGAACCAGGTTTCTGTCACTGCACAGATATCGATGTTCTCCATACTGAGGAGAGCTTCGAGTGCATGCATCTTGAGGTTAAGACTTCTGGCGTTTAGCAGCATTACCCTTAGTTTCTTGTTCCTTGTGCTGTCTATGGAGGTGGGTTTGACTTTTGAGCCTTGCCTAAAAAAGGCACTATGGGGTGGCAAGAGCCTTTGCCAATATCCGAAAGCCCAGGGGTGACAGGTGCAAGCCGTCCCTAGCGAAGCAACGTGGCTTGTCGAGCATGTCATCCCAGGCTGACAGACACTGGATCCCCTTTGAATGACACCAAAATTTTAGGCAGTTGTTAAAATCGATCATTTTGTCTTTATACTGTGGCATCATTCTAGGTGAGGGTAAGATGCTGCTCAAGGTCAGGGTCATACCGGCCTGGGCTACATGATCAGAGAGCTCCTATATGTCTCTTTTCATGTAGTCGAGGGAGGTACGTCTCAGATCATTCACGCCAGCATGTACAATGACTGAGTCATATTTGTATTTGCTTTGGAGTGACCTGAGTGCTTGCGTTATGTGGCGGATCCTAGTGCCCGACAGGCAGCTCACTGTGACCTTCTCTTTATTCAGCCTGGTGAGCGGGACGTCAGTGTGTCTGACAATAGAGTCACCTATTACAAGAGCATCAGGTGTGTTATTCAGTCTTAAGGGCTGTGACTGCTTGGCACACTGACTTTGTGTGCTATGTGTTGTACGTGTTTTGTTTTGGGGTAGCGTTTGCTTGGATATCTGCTTTGGAGGTCTCTGTTGCTTAGGTAGATTTTTATTTAGAGCCTCCGAGTATGTTTTTGTGTTTTTATGTGTTTGGTTCGCTGTTGTGGTGGGACTATGTGATACTGGAATTGTGTTGTGTGAGGTTACCTTCTCCTCCTGACTGGTTACACCAGTTTTGAGATGAGAGAGCTCAGCCTCCAGTTTGGCTATATGGTTGCATCTCTCACATATATTTGAACCTGTTTGGAGGAGGAGAGGGTTGTCCGTGTACATGAGACAGTTGTAACATTGCCTCAAAATTCCCAGATTCACCAGCTGGACTGGAGAGGAAACCATTAACTGACCTTTGGACATGCTAGAGTAATATAGGGAACTGAATTAAAACGGACCAATAGGAGACAAGGTAATCGTAGAGCATATAAGAGTAAGTAGTGCTTATGGTTTATTAGTGCTAACTTGTAAAATTACTTATTTGGACCAGTGAGGGGCCTTAGAATGAGAATATGGTGTTTAATTTGAGAGATAGAGCAGTTCTAAGGGAAAAAGTGAAGAGCAGACTTTGTGGAGCCAGGAATAGTTTAAACCCAATTAGGCGGCGCTGCCCGATGTTGCGCTATGCGCAAAAACACTCAAAACCGCGCAAAAGAGGGTTTTAAGAGAGGGAGATCAAGGAGTTAGGAATTGACCCAAAATGGCCAATAAAACTACAGTTTCAAGGCAGTAACCACTCTCACAGGGGCAGGCAGGCTGCTCAATGTTTATCACCGCCACTGGTGAACACAGAGACTTCCCTTTAGCCCAAGCAAACAATGGCCTCCAAGAAACTTACAAACAGTTCAGAACAGCAAATCTGTAACTGAACTTTTTTAAATCTCAGAAAAGTGGGAAAAAGCAAGATTTTTTTGTTTTTTTTTTAAGGAAAGCAGAGGTTCATAAGTATCAACAAGTTAGAACAGTGCAGTAAATGACCCCACACTTGAGTGCTAGGCCAGAGACAGATAAAATGCAAGTTTTAAGAAAAAAACAATTTTAAAAATAAGTGCAGGCAGGAAATTCAGTAATCAGCTCTAGGTTGTGTTCTAAATACAGTTACCAATGCAGAAATCAAGTTTAACAAGCCAGAAAATGCTCAAAAGTAGGCAGCAATGCAGAAAAACTTAACAAATAATCTGAAGCAAAATACTTAAAATCTCAAAAGTGGCTCCTTTCTTCTCTCAGCGTTTTCTCCTCTTGGTGGGTGCTTCACCAACAGCCAACAAGTCCAAAAAGATGCCAAAGCCACGAGGCAATCGGGTTTTAAGAGAGGGAGATCAAGGAGTTAGAAATTGACCCAAAATGGCCAATAAACTACAGTTTCAAGGCAGTAACCACTCCCACAGGGGCAGGCAGGCTGCTCAATGTTTATCACTGCCACTGATGAACACAGAGACTTCCCTTTAGCCCAAGCAAACAATGGCCTCCAAGAAACTTACAAATAGTTCAGAACAGCAAATCTGTAACTGAACTTTTTTAAATCTCAGGAAAGTGGGAAAAAAGCAAGATTTTTTTGTTTTTTTTAAGGAAAGCAGAGATTCACAAGTATCAACAAGTTAGAACAGTGCAGTAAATGACCCCACACTTGAGTGCTAGGCCAGAGACAGATAAAATGCAAGTTTTAAGAAAAAAATGATTTTAAAAATAAGTGCAAACAGGAAATTCAGTAATCAGCTCTAGGTTGTGTTCTAAATACATTTACCAACACAGAAATCAAGTTTAACAAGCCAGAAAATGCTCAAAAGTAGGCGGCAATGCAGAAAAACTTAACAAATAATCTGAAGCAAAATACTTAAAATCTCAAAAGTGGCTCCTTTCTTCTCTCAGCGTTTTCTCCTCTTGGTGGGTGCTTCACCAACAGCCAACAAGTCCAAAAAGACGCCAAAACCACGAGGCAATCGGGTTTTAAGAGCGGGAGATCAAGGAGTTAGGAATTGACCCAAAATGGCCAATAAAACTACAGTTTCAAGTTACATCACACTAAAAACGTAATTGTGATTGTTATGGTAAACATTTCTGATGAAAAACCACGTTGAAAGTTATCATATGTTTGCTCCATTGATAAGCACATTGCATCTAACAAAATTCTCTCAAACATCTTAATAATTAGACTAGTCAGATGTATAGGCCTAAAATTATAAATCCCAAAGAATTACCACCTTTATGTATTGAGATAATTGAAGCACATTTTCATTGAGTTGATACAGGACCTGATTTCAAAGATAATTGATATTAATAGATTAAAATTTATATAATGCTATCTTTAATAGAGAAAAGAAACAATCCATTTATTTCATTTCATTTAGTCCTAAGGCTGCATCTTTTCTTATTTTTGGCAGAGTCTTCACTACCATTTGAGAGATTATTTGTGGACAGTCACAATCTGCCAAGTCTCAATGTAATGAGGAATTTTCCAAAAACCCATCCACCTACAAATTCTCCAAAATGCGTAGCAAAACTATCTGCCAACACATTTGTCTCTCTCTCTCTCTCTCTCTCTGTCTCTCTCAATTCTGTCTTCACTCATAACAAAAATATATGAAGTCCTAGCCATGATGGATTGTCTGACTTCATATATATATATATATATATATATATATATATATATATATATATATATATATACATGCGTGTGTGTGTTTTTTGTCAACTACGTTACATCTTAAAATCAATTCATACTTGTGCATAGCCTTTCTGATTTTTCATTTAAGGTCTAATGCTACTGTCTTTCTAAGACAACTTATTAAATTCAGATGGAGTTTGCTGCAATATTTCCTAGTACCTCATTTTTCCCCTTAAACACATCCCTGTTATAAAATTAAACCAACTCACTTTTGATGTGCTAATCACTTTTCTTGCAGGAACAAACTTTTCTATAGAGATTTATTCTCTAGTAAAATGTAATCTACAAGTCTTCTAGAGATAAACCACTAAAATCATCTCTCCATTTCCAGTTGCCTGTAAACTCATTTACAGATGGAAAGTCAGCTTTCTTGTATTTTTTTCCTCAAAAACAAACTATACTTTCTTAATGGAGATTTCCAATGAAAATGACATTTAACTACACCATTATCAGAGGCATATATTGGATTTAAGATACCTACATCCTTAACATTAACCTCTTGGGATGTTAGTACGTTTAAAATGTTATTTCTTCTAGTTGCCTTGTGAACTTTTTGAAATGCCCCTAACTTCAGTCAGAGGCAAAAATTGTTTATGTATCCTACCACTTTCTCTTATGTAATTTCCAGTTAATTCCAGTGAGACTAAAATCCCCTCTGCCCGAATAAAATTAGTCTCTAAAACTGAAGTTTTAACTCCTTTATCCAAAGATCAAAATATTCCTTTGTCTGTGACAGGGGTTTGTGAAAGCCTATGATGAACATTTTCCTACCTTTATTAGTAAAACCTAAAGTTAATATTTCACATCTCTCACTACTGTATACAATTTGAGCACCTAAATTCACATTGATATAAAATGAGACCCCTCTACCCATAATTACATTTAAAAAATAATATCTCTGGAAACCTGGGAAATGTGAAGGCAAAAAAATTGCTATTATGCCAGGTTTCAGTTATTATACATGCCTTCACTTTCTCCTAACAAAGCATTAAATGAATTCAATTTATCATACTTATTTAGATGTCTAGCATTAAAAAACAAAGTTACTTTACTGTCAGAGGTGTTTTGTTCTGTTTTCTCTAGAGGGATATGAATCCTGCTTCTAAAAATCCTTTATTAATTTCTCCAGTTGTTGATAGAAAATCTTATTTGCAGAATAAATAAGGTGCAGACCATCTTCTGCAAAGTAATCATGCCTCTCAACCATATATTCCCACAAATGTGGTGATTATTTGAATTAAACATCAAGCTGCACATACTGCTATTTGGGGAAATAACTTCAACCCTTATTTACCAGTTATGTCTAGTAGTTGGAACTATATCCATGAACAATAGCTTAACATGGATTTTAGAACAGTACTCTGTTATCTCAGAAACAGTGTAAGTTTTTAAAGATTGTGGGATACCATTAGGTAAAAACCTCAATATTCTGCCCACATTACAGATCTGAAGAGTTATAGGATGTAACTACAGATACTTCAGTTCACATAGTGATCAAGTGCTGATATAACTTTTTACGAGTATTGTCCATTCTAAGTTTGAATGCTGATATCCTGTTTCTGCATTAATTCTTTCCACTTTGTTAGTTTACACAAGAAACTACAAAAGAGAACTACCAAAAGAGTTAATTATTTTCACACCTTTATTTTTTGTGAGACACTTAATACATTAAATCTGTTCTCATCTTACAGAAGTTTAAGAGGAGCTCTTATTCTATATATTCTTATAATGATTAATTATTGTAGGGTTGTCTTGGGCTCAAACTATCTAATGTACGTGGTAAACGAAGATATTTGAAAATTTTTAGATGTAATAACCATTGGTTTTCAGAGGTGAGTTTTACCTAGCTGGGATATGCATCCTGATGAGATTAAAATAACATAACAATTGATGCATTCAAGTGTGGATTAGAAAGTTTTATGGAAACAAGAAATGTAAAGTTTTGGTATAAGTGGGCTTACTTAGTACTTCTGTTTCTGGCCCATGATGATGATATAGATGATATAAATGTTGTAGGTGAAGAACTGGAGAATAGTTCGAGTCTGTCAATCAATAATGTATATACTGAGTTACCTGTAACTTAACCATGTGAAGTTGTTCTATCTTGATGTTCATTCTTGCAGATGAGTTTGGAGCCGATCCTCTGCTCCGAGTCGGCCTACTACAAAGCTTGAGGTCTTCAGACAGCTCGAGGCCAAGTCCCTATCCAATGATGCACCTTGAGTTACCTCAGATCTAGTTTGCCACTGCAATAGATCGGATGTTTCCTAGCACAGCTTGGGCCAGTATAGCTTTTTTCTTATAAAAACTTGCTAAATTTGTTAATTCTAATAATAATTAGTGATAGTTTTCATAGTTATAACTTTGATAGCTTATTAGTACTATGTTTCTTCTCCTTTTGGCCTTCGTTTTATATAGGCCTTTAATAATCCCTTCCCTTCTTGGTGTGCCTTTATAATATTATCATAGTTATATAGCTTTGTAGTTTAAATAAGAAACTTTAGACAGTGTGTGAGTGGTTTTGAATAGTTATAGTTCTTCACAGTTTTTTCTTATACAGTCCATTTGTTGTTTAGGGCTTATTACTGTAGCTTAACTTTACTAAAATTGTGTGTGTGTGTGTGTGTGTGTGTGTGTGTGTGTGTGTGTGTGTGTGTGTGTGTGTGTGTGTGTGTGTGTGTGTGTGCGCCTGTGTATGTGTGTGTTTTCTCTTTAAAAATACAGCCTGTTACTGTACAGTATATTTTATGAAACTGTAGACTTTAATATGGCTGACCAGGAGAAAGACAAGCATCTTATGTCTGGCTTTAAAAAGTGTCCAAAATTTGGACAAAAGATGTCTGTGACAGATAGTCACGTTAATTGTGTTTATTGTTTTGGAGCCTTGCACTTGCAAGAAAGTTGCTCTATTTGCCATTCTTTCTCCTCCAAAGTTCTACATGACAGAAAAAGAAAACTCATAAGATGGGAGGACTTCTAAAATCTTCATTTCAGGAAGCTTTGAGTGACCAGGATAAATCTAGCTAGTCTCCCAAGTCCTCAAAGTCTTCTAAGGCTTCTTCTTCTGATGTGACAAAATCTAAAAAAAATCAACGTCGGCTCCACAGCCTTCGGAGCCGGGCGTCCTGTCTTTTTGGAGCCGGTCCCTAGTTCTGGAACCGGTATCCGAAGTATTAATGTCTCCCATTCTCCAGTCAGTGCCTCCATCCATCTCGGTCCTCGATCAGCCTATCCAATTTGGATGTGGATCATGTGGTGCAAATGTTGCTACAGGCACTGGCATTTGCTAAATTTTTATCAGCTCCCAAGTGGTTTCGGAGCCAAAAACTGTAATGCCATCGACTTCTTTTCCTCCTCCGAGCCATACCGGTCCTTTGGAGCCGGAGGAGTTGGAAATGATGATTGTTGAGCCTTCAAAGCCGATGACTGCTCCAGTGCCATTGGTTCCATTTACTCGGACTTCCTCGGCACCTATCGAGGAGTCTAGGAGCCACACTCTCTAGTCAGGTCCGGGGAGGATAGTCGGACTGACCTGTCTGTTCTGACTTTGCCTCTCGGGGCCTCGGCTCGGAGGAGTTCGGCTCCTACCTCTGATTCAGAGCCCACTGTTCCTGTGCTGAGGGGATCAGTGGTTTCTTCGGATCCAGTGGTCCCCTTCTCATCAGAGCAGAGGTGCCTTTGAAGCCATGAGGAGAGTGATGTCCCCCAAGACATCTACAACTTCAGGTCCAACTACCTCCTCCCCAAAAGTGCCTGTGTCCACTTCTGCCTCATAGATCCTTTTGAAGTGTAGAGACCCTGAGCCTCAGGAAGCCCCACTGGGTGGCCCCTGCTCTTCCGAGACCTCAGCAGAAGTTCCCACTGATGAGGTTCCCAGGCAGAGAATTTGCAAGAGGAAGCACCTAGACTCCCGCAGGAGTCTCTCACATCCGATACTGACCTAGATGAATCAGAAGGGTCCCTCTCTGAAAATATCTCATTGGCTGAGATATTAGAAATTCTTAGGCAGAGGGGTGGCTGGAAGTCCACCAACCCTACTGAAGATGAGATGGTTCTCTGAAGGCTTTCGGGTCTCAACCCTCCACCTCTTGGGTGTCTCCTCCCTTCGACGAGCTCATAGAGGTGGTCTCACAAAGGGCATGGGAGTCTCCAGTCACCATGGAGTGTGTCCCTAGGAAGCCCAATAAATTTATTTCTGCCCCTCAGGATAAGTCTTTCCTTACCAAGGGAGTGCCAGTTGATGTCATGGTGGTGGCGGCAGCCACCAAAAAGGAGATGTCAGAAACGTCTTCCTCTATCCATCCTAACCAAGACTGTAGGATCATGGATAGATACAGGAAGCGCATGTGCAATTCATCAACTTTTGCCATGCATTCACTGAACTATCTCACACATTTTACAAGACTGCAAAGAGACCTCCTAAAAGAGCTTTGAGATACTCTTCAGGGTACAGTAGCTGCAGGAGCTTCAGATAAAGTCATCTCCCAGCTTGCTACCCTCAATTCCATAGTGAACTCTTCCATGTGTCTCATTTCATATGCAGCTGATGGAATGAGTAGGACAGCGGGTACAAAAATTGCTTTCAGGAGACATTCCTGGGTGCGCTTGTGTTCCTTTGTGGAGCCCTTTAAGTCATCCTTTGTCAACACCCCTTTTGATGGCTCGTCCATTTTCAGGCCCAAAGTTAAGGAAACTTTGACCAAGTGTAAGCAGGAAGGAAAGACTCTGTCTGCCGTCGAGTCCATTTTTCCATCACTACTAGACCCCTACCCCAAGGGTCAAAAGAGAGGAAAGATGTGGTTCGAAAAAGCCCAAGGAGCCTTTCTGGACATACGTGGTGAACCCCCCTCCAGGGGCAGAGGAGCGGGAAATAATGGAAGATGCTGCCCGCGCGGCAGAAGGGGTCCGCAAAACCAGGGTGATAGAGACCAGTTCTTTGGGAAGCCCTACCAGTGCTCCTGAAAGAAGGCCTGACTGTTCTGCTCTGGAGACAGTTGGGGGTTGCTTATCTTTGTATCCAGACGCCTAGCTCAAAATAACAATCTTTATATCCAGACGCCTAGCTCAAAATAACAAACGACAACTGGGTACAAAGTATAGATGTAATGTGATCCTATCTCGACTACATTCATTACTGACGGGTTCGGAGCCAAGAGTCATCTCCGACTCGGCCACTATAACTAGCACGAAGTCTCTCATTGGCTGGGCTAACCCTGTATCCCAGGATGCATCACGCCCAAACCCCCAGATCTCGTTTGCCGCTCCTAGAGTAACGACGTGGTCTCGACTTGGCTGTGGCTAAGTACCCTCCCTTTTGTTTTTTCAACTATAGCTTCGAGTATTATTATATCAAAAAGCTATTCTAATAGCTACGTTGTCTGTTGTATCCTTGGTTGTGTCTGATTGCGTTTGTTGTTGGTAATCCTTCTGTTTGGCGGGCTAGGCCCATTTGAGTTAGAGGGCCTTTGCCCTATCTTGTGTGGTTACTGTACGGGCGTTTAAGTTAGAGCCTTCCCCCCCTCCCTACCTTGTGTTGCGAGTGTGCTTGTGATTGTGTATTTTCTAAATATTGTTGCTGCTTGTGGATTGTGTTCCTTATGTCAGGCAAGGAACCAAAAGAACATAAGCCATCTGGCTTTAAGAAATGCGCTAAATGTGCTTACAAGATGTCGCTAACTGATGGACACGCCAACTGTGTATATTGTCTCGATGCCATACACTTGCAGGAATCCTGCAGTGTGTGTCATGCGCTCTCTGCCAGGGTGTTACAGGAGAGAAAAAATAAACTTATCCTCAAGGGTTTGATTAAACCCTCCTTTGAGGAAACGTTGGCGTCCTCTCCTTCCTCTGAGAAACCCAGATCCAAGTCAAAAATGAAGTGGCTCCATCTAGTTCTTCGGAGCCTCTAGAGAAAAGATCTAAAACTACTTCTCCTTCCTCGGCTCCACTGGTCTCGGAGCCGCAGGAAGCACCATCCAAGGCTATGTCTCCTTCCTCGGCTCCACTGGTTTTGGAGCCGCAGGAAGTATTGTCTATTGCGGGGTCGGCTTCTTCGACTCCACGGTCGCCGGCGCCGAAGGAGGTTGCGGTGGTTCTCGAGCCTGCTTCAGCTCCAATCCTTTTGGAGCCGATTCAGAGCCATTCCCCTACTTTTGTCTCTGTTCTGACAGAGAAGGTTTCTCGGCCCCCGTCTGTCTCCTCCAAGTCCTCCCGGCTCTCGGATTCGGATGTCGATAGGGTGGTCCAGGGTGGTCCAGTGGCTCCTCCAGTCGCCAGTGTTAACTAAATTATTTTCTGCTCCAGCCCAGTCTGCTCCAGAGCCAGCTACTATATCGGTTCCGTTTCTTCCTCCTCCGACAACCTCGGTGTCGTCGAAGCCGGAGTTTGCCGAATCGAGTGAAGTCCCTAGGTCGGCTCTGAAACCTCCTGCGAGTCTTTCGGATCCGACATCGGCTCCAACCTTTTCCATTCCGTCTACAGGTTTCGGTACTCGGGTGTCCTCAGTCGGACCCGAGGGGGATACATCGAGGCTTCAGACTGAGGCTCCGAGTCTCCCCCTTGGTGCTTCGGCTAGGGGTACCCCGACTCCGGTCATGGTCTCGGAGGCAGGTTTTTCATCCGATTCTGGTGGACCTGCCTTTGAGGCTATGAGGAGCGCGCTGGCCAAGTCCATCATGACTTCACCTGAATCAGCAACTCCTTCCCTAGATGCTGCGACTAGAGCTTCTGGTGCCCCCTTATCTCTGGACAGCGGGGCTCCTGGGCCTGAAGATACCTCCATGTGTGGTCCCCTACTTTTTGAGGGCCCTTCAGAGTCCTTCCCTGAAGAGCCTCCCAGGAAGAAGTTGTGTAAGAGGAAGCAAGTAGACTCCCCAGATGAGTCTGTCATCTCGGACACCGACCTTGATGATACAGAAGGGTCCCCGAAGTCGTCCTCGGATGATGTCTCGTTCTCTGATATCCTGGAGATCTTGAGACATCGGGGCGACTGGTCTTCCAAAAACCCTTCTGAGGAGGAGTCAGTCTTCCTCAAGGCCTTCGGAGCCCAGCCTTCTGCCTCCTTGGTGTCTCCACCCTTCGATGAATTATTGGATCTTATTTGTCAAAGGGTGTGGGAACACCCTGACTCTGTGGAGCCAGTTCCTAGCCGCCCCAATAAGTTCTTACCTGTGCCTCCTGGAAAAGAATTTCTGACCAAGGGAGTACCTGTGGATGCCATGGTGGTGGCGTCCGCCACCCAGCAGGATGTGGCGGAGGCTTCTACCTCCATCCATCCTCCTAATGAGGAGTCTTGGAGTATAGATAGGTATGGGAAGCGTACCCTGTCTTCAGCGACCTTTACCTTGTGGTTGCTGAATTACTTGTGTCATTTTACGCGGCTCCAAAGGGATCTCATAAAGGAGATGGGAGATACCCTGTCGGGTAACCTGCCTGAGGCATTGGCCCAGTCTGTTAAGGCCCAGCTGTCTACCCTTTCTTCCATCGTCAACTCGTCCATGAAGCTCATATCTTATGCAGCCGAAGCCGAAGGGGCGGGTAGAGCAGCGAGTTCGGGCGTTGCCCTTAGGAGGCAAGCTTGGATGCGCTTGTGTCATTTTGCGGAGGCTTTCAAGTCTTCTTTCACGGATGCCCCATTCGATGGGTCCTCCCTCTTTGGATCCAAAGTGAAAGACACCCTCACTAGATGTGAGCAGGAGGGTAAGACATTGTCTGCCGCTGGGGCCCGTTTTTCGCTTCCCACTAAGCCTTATCCCAAGGCTCAGAGGGACGGAAAATGTGGTTCAGAAAGTCTCAAAAATCTTCCTCTGCCCATCAAAGTGACCCCCCTCCAGGGGCAGAGGAGGGGGGAATTTTAATGGAAGGTGTCACCCTAGAGGCGGTGGAGGCCCCTGCAATACAGGAGACCACGAGTCCTTTCGTGGTTCCTCCTACCAACGTCCCTGAGGGATTACCCGACTGTGCGTCTCCGGAGCCAGTCGGGGGTCGTTTTTCGGAGCATCTTCAGGCCTGGGAGTCCATCACTCAGGATCGATGGGTGCTTCGTATCATCACTGGAGGTTACACCATTCCCCTTTTTTGTTCCCCCCCCCCGCCGTGAAGGAAAATCCTGGACGTTCCACCCAGTCAACGGGATCAGGCAGCAATAGAGGTTTCAAAGCTGCTAGAAAAAGGAGTCATCCAACCAGTCCCCGCAGACCAGATCGGATTAGGAACTTACTCAAGGTTATTTTTGGTGCCAAAAAGAACAGGGGACTTGAGACCCATTCTGGATCTCAGCCGTCTAAACTGCTTTGTAAAGAAGTCCAAGTTCCGAATGGTCACTTTGCAATCCATTTTCCCATTGCTGGAAAAAGGAGTATGGATGTGCTCCCTCGACCTCAAGGATGCCTATTATCACATCAAGATAAACAAGGCTTCCAGGAATCATTGCCACAGTAACCACGGATGCCTCCAAGATAGGGTGGGGGGGCATTATCTGGGCGAGACGGTCCAAGGTACGTGGCAAGACCACGAGGTTCACTTGCATATCAGTGTTCTAGAGATGAGAGTGGTGCTTCTAGCATTGCAGGCACTTCACAGCATCTCTTCCCAGGGGAACTATTGCGATTCTCTCCGACAATATGTCGGTTGTCTGGTGTCTGAACAAGCAGGGAGGAACCAAGTCCTACCCCCTTTGCAGAGAGGCCATGAGAGTGTGGAATTGGGCGATCGCTTCCCAGCTCTTTCTAGTGGCAACACACATTCCGGGGAAGTCCAATGTGATAGCAGACAGGCTGAGCAGAGCCATTCTGATGCCTCACGAGTGGTCCCTGAACGACAGAGTGGCTGCGCAGATCTTCTCCAAGTGGGGTCTTCCCTGCTGCGACCTCTTTGCCAGTCCCCTGAATGCAAAGTGCAGCAATTTTTTCACTCTGATCCCCCCACAGGGAGAGTCTCCCAGGGATGCTCTAGTTCACAATTGGCCCTCCGGTCTGCTCTACGCTTTCCCGCCAGTCTCTCTGCTACCCAGAGTGATTCAGAAGGCCACCTGCTTGGGAAGCAAAATTATTTTGATCGCACCACACTGGCCCCGTCGAGTTTGGTTCCCCTTCCTTCGGAAGTATGCGGTGGATGGCCCTTGGATTCTGGACCCAGCTCCAGACCTATTGACTCTTCAGTCAAGACAGCGCCATCCATCCCTATGAACACTCAAGCTCGCTGCCTGGCTCCTCCACTTCCGACCTTAGTCAGACAGCATATTTTTACCCCGGAAGTAGTTCATATTCTGTCTTCCTCCCACAAGTCTTCTACTAGGAAAATATACTCTAGTAAATGGAAGAGATTTGCAATTTGGGCTCAGCAACGTGATCTGGACCATCTTACAGCACCGGTGCCGGCAGTGTTAGATTTCTTAGCTACACTCTTTAGACAAGGTTCGGCTGCCTCCACTATAAAGGTTCAGTTGGCAGCAATCTCCAATTATCATGTTGCACATGAGCCTTTTCTTATGGGTCATAAGCTGTGTAAAGCCTTTCTGAAAGGAGCCTGGCTGCTGCACCCTCCTGTTTCGCAACCTGTTTTGCCATGGGATTTAGATGTGGTGCTCAGAGCTTTGACTTCCTCTCCCTTTGAGCCGGCAGCCTCTTGCGAATTGAAATTTCTGTCATGGAAGACTGCCTTCTTGGTAGCCATAACTTCAGCCAGAAGAGTATCAGAGCTTCAAGCTCTTTCTGCTAAACTTCCTTATTTAATTTTTCATAAGGACAGAGTATCTCTGTGACTTAATCCTTCTTTTCTCCCTAAGGTATCTTCTGCCCTTTGTCTCCACCAGTCTATTGAGCTTCCGGTCTTTTTCCCAAGGTTTTCCAACAAAGCGGAATACAAATTGCACCAGTTGGATGTGCATAGACAACTGAGGTTTTATTTAAATAGGACACAACAGGAGAGGAAATCAGATCAGTTGTTTGTGTCTTTTTCGGACAATAGACTTGGCAGATCTGTAACTAAGGGCACCATAGCTAAGTGAATTAGAGACTGCATCTCATTTATTTATGCATTAGTGGGTAAGGATCTTCCCTTTCCAGTTAGGGCGCATTCTACCAGGGCTATGTCAACTTCAGTGGCCTTTCATGCTAGATTATCCATAGATGAGATATGTGCAGCGGCTACTTGGACTTCTCCACATACCTTTATTTCTCATTACAAACTGGACGTGGCCTCTAGAGGTCAGGCTTCCTTTGGTTCCACAGTGCCCAGGAATGTTTTCCAGTGAGCCTCCCGGGATTTAGGTGCTAGGGACGCTGTCCCGTCAGTAATGAATGTAGGCAAGATAGGATCACATTACATCTTTTAGTTATGTACTTACCATAACGATAGATGTATGTGATCCATCTCGCCTACATTCTTACATACCTGCCCTCATTCCCCCTACCTGTTGGACTTGGAGGAAACCTGTATTCTGATTTCTCTGAGGATATTATCTTTTCTCTCCTCTTACTTATTTATCCTTGTGGTATGGTGTATGTGGGAGAATCATGTTGGGGCAAACAAAATCTGGGGGTTTGGGTGTCATGCATCCTGGGATACAGGGTTAGCCCAACCAATGAGAGACTTCGTGCTAGTTATAGTGGCTGAGTCGGAGCCAACTCTCGGCTCCGGACCTGTCAGTAATGAATGTAGGCGAGATGGATCACATACATCTATCGTTATGGTAAGTACATAACTAAAAGTTTCCAGAGGATATTTCAATCCTTTCTCCACTCCCCCCTCCATTGACAACAAAAATCCTGGACATTCCACCCAGTTACAGGGAACAAGCAACAGTAGAGGTTCAAACGATGCTAAGAAAAAGAGTCATCCAACCAGTCACAGCAGACCAGACAGGATCCGGAACTTACTCAAGATTCTCTTTAGTTCCAAAAAACTTAGGGGACTGGAGACCTATTTTGGACCTCAGCAGACTAAACAGATCTGTCAAGAAAGAGAAGTTCCGGATGGTCACACTTCAGTCGATACTTCCCTTCTTAGGGAAAGACAATTGGATGTGCTCAATAGATCTACAGGATGCGTACTACCATATAAAAATGGCCAGACCATCCAGAGATCATCTGCGCTTCCAGCTGGGAGCCAATTATTTCCAGTTTCAAGCCCTGCCCTTTGGTCTCACTACAGCCTCCAGAGTGTCCACCAAATGTATGGGCAGTGGTCATGGCTCACCTGAAGCTTTTAGGATTCCAGGTGTTTCCATACTTAGACAATTGGCTCCTCACTACCACCACCAGGCATCAGCAAATACAAGCTAGGGACATCACTCTCACTCTCTGCAATCATCTGGGCATTACCATAAATTCTGAAAAATCTGCCTTGTCGCCATTGCAACATGTCATTTTTATCAGAGCAGAATTGGACACCACCACCACCACTTTAAAACTTCCAGCAGAAAGAGTTTTACTACTTCATCAGCAGGTCCAGAACATCATATCCAGAGACAAGGCTCCAGCATCAGAAGTGCTAAAGTTGCTAGGCATGATGGCAGCTACAATAATAGCAATACCACTGGGTCGCATGCACATGCGGATTCTACAATGGCTGCTATTCACTCAATGGTCTTATCAAGAGCTCCCAATGTCTCATCTCATAATTGTCACAAACACATGCAAAAAAGATCTTCGGTGGTGGTTGACCTCTCTTCATGTAATGATAGGTCATCTCTTTATCCTACCCTCACCAGCTGCCACAGTGACCACGGATGCTTTCCTGATATGGTGGGGGGCATTTTCAGGTAAGAACAGCCCACGGCACATGGACCGAGCAAGAGACGCATCTGCATATCAATGTCCTGGAGATGAGAGAGGTAATTTTGGCATTGCAGTACTTTCAGGACTCTCTCGATTCAGACGGACAACATGTCAGTGGTCTGGTACTTGAACAAACAAGGAGGAACCAGGTCCTACCCCCTTTGTCGCGAGGCTGTAAGAGTATGGCAGTGGGCTAAAGCCACCCAGCACTTTCTGATAGCAATGCATATCCCAGGGAAATCCAACGTGATTGCAGATAAACTGAGCAGGGTAATTTTGTTACCTCACAAGTGGTCCCTCAAAGAAGGGATAGCGGAAAGAATATTCCATAGGTGGGTCCAGCCTTGCTGCGATCTTTTTGCTTCCGACATGAACACAAAATGCAGAAGCTACTTTGCCCCGATTCCCCCTCTGGGAGATGCCCCAAGAGGCGCACTTGTACACGATTGGCCTACGGGTCTCCTCTGTGCATTCCCACCAATTTCCTTGATACCCAAAGTATTACAGAAAGCAAAAGCCCTGGGAAGGACCATCATTCTAATAGCCCCTCATTGGCCTCATCAGATTTGGTTCCCCTTCCTTCGACTTCATCTGTTGGAAGAGCCTTGGATTCTGGACCCAGTTCCAGACCTTCTGACGCATTCGCCGGGGGCTCTTCATACCTCTCTTCACTCCCTAAAATTGATAGCTTGGCTGCTCCAATTCCCAACATAGCCAGGTTCCATAATCTTTCAAACAAAATGCAGCATATTTTAATATCCTCTCATAAGTCCTCTACTAGGAAGCTATACCTTAGCAAATGGAGAAGATTTTCTAGATGGGCTTCTCAAAATAACATTGATCCCTACCAAGCCCCCATTTCCTCCATATTAGAATTTTTGACTATGCTTTCAATAAAGGAGCTGCAGCAGTTACAGTTTGGGTACAACTTGCCACCATCTCTAATTTTCACCTTGGCTTTGAAGGATTGAACATAATATCACACAAGCTATCCAAAGCCTTTCTCAAAGGGACCTTCCATCTCAGACCACCTGTGAAATCCCCTTATACCCCACGGAACCTAAATTTTCACACATTATTCTCCCACCTTTCTAGCCAGCTTCCTCATGTGATTTGAAATTTTTGTCTTGGAAGACTATCTTTTTAGTAGCCATCACATCTGCCTGTAGAGTATCAGAGCTACAAACCTTGTCCATAAAGCCTCCTTATTTGATTTCCATGCTGACAGTGTCCCTGCGAACAAATCCTTCATTTTTACCTACAGTTTGTACTGAAGCTAACCTTAACCAGATCATAGATTTACCAGTGTTCTTCCCCAAACACACCAACAACTTGGAGTATATGCTGCACAAACTTGATGTTCATAGACGGCTCAGATTTTACCTGGATAGAACAAAAGAGTTCAGAAAATCAGAACAACATTTTGTTTCCTTTTCAGATTCTAGGAAAGGTATGCCAGTGGCAAAACAACACTATCTAGATGGTTATCTGATTGTATCACCTTCACTTATTCAGCTGCCAATTTATCTTTACAACACAAAATTAAGGCTCATTCTAC
Organism: Protopterus annectens; assembly: GCF_019279795.1. NCBI lineage: Eukaryota > Metazoa > Chordata > Ceratodontiformes > Protopteridae > Protopterus > Protopterus annectens. Next base: position 1,706,830,456 of record NC_056735.1, read on the forward strand.
CAGATTAGTGTCCACATCTTCTGGTTTTCTGCTATGCTTCCTATAGACAACATTTGTGCAGCAGCCACTTGGTCAAGACCTCATACCTTTATCACTCATTACAAAGTTGATAAGGCCTCCAGGGACAGGGCCTCCTTTGGTTCTACTCTCCTGAAAAATACTCCCGTGAGCCACCCGAGAAAGATGGTGCTTGGGATGCTACCCATCTGTAAGAATGAACAGCGAGATAGAACAAGTTCACATAAAGAAGTTATGTACTCACCATAATGTTCCATGTGAGTTGTTCATCTTGCCTTCATTCTTACTTCCCACCCTCCTTCCCCCTCCAGGTTTTTCGAGGACCGAGATACTAGTTTTATCCTGGTTACCCAGTCTTTCTATGGGTTTTTTCCTAAAGAGTGATAGAATGGCACATGGTATTATTAGACGCAGCAAACAAGATTGGAGGTAACTCAAGGTGCATCATGGGATAAGGACTTGGCCTCGAGCTGTCTGAAGACCTCTAGCTTTGTAGTAGGCCGACTTGGAGCCGAGGATTGGCTCTGAACCCATCTGTAAGAATGAAGGCGAGATGAACAACTCACATGGAACGTTATGGTGAGTACATAACTTCTTTTTTTCCTTTTCAGTAAAGTAACCCCAAGGGAAGCAATTATCATTGTCTACGCATCCATGCCAAATGAACAAAAATTTATTTTTTATTTTTATGCCTTCATACACTGTAAACATATATCTACTTATATATAAATGTAAATATATATATATGAAAGTAACTCTTATTCAAAATATTCTATTTAGTCAAAGTTTTCTTAATTGCTGCTTTCAGCAATTTACTCTCATTGTTTTGATGACTATAGCCTTGAAATGAATTTTTCATTTGGGCTGCAGTTCTGCAACCATTGAGTTGGTATATACAAGTAAGAGAGTGTGGGAAAACAGCAACCCATGCAGACAAAAGTTTTGATGTGCATTTTTGAACTGTCAGAGTGAAGCAGTTAATTTAACATTTGTGCATAAGTTTTCATTATAAGGTAAGTAATGTTGAACTGTTTTTTATTTGTTGACCTTTTCTTAGGGTGAGGTTTTTATGGTGATGCTTTTTCTTGACTTTTTTTTTTTACATTGTGCTTTCAACAGCTGGTATTTGCAATTCTTTATTTGTGTGTCTGTGCTTTGCTGATTTTTTTATTTAATAATGTGTGTGTGTATATATATATATATATATATATATATATATATATATATATTTTCACTTCATAAACACGAATTGCTGAAATATCGAATTTCAGATATTTGTGTCCATGAAGTCGAAACTTCAAAATAACGAAAGTGCATAAGCGTGAATAGGACTATGTCGAATTTGCGGTTATGCATGTACGTTATGTTGCAGAAGTGTTTGGCTGGGATGGTGTCTGCAGTTTAAGGTGACTGAGTGTGCGTGAGTGTTTTTCTAACTTGTATGGGTGGATTAGGGTAGGGAGGTGGAGGTATGATTGTGTGTGTTGGCTGTGTGTGATTATTTTTTTCTTTACTGTTTGTGCAATCTCTGAGTTAGTATATATAAGTGGGGGGTGCAGGGGGCTTGACCCCTGCATTTGTGTAGTGTAGGTGTGTGTCTGTGTGGTGTTTTGTTGTATTTCATTGTTTTGTGGTGTGGGTGTTATGGTTTGTGTGTTGTGTGCTGTATTGTGTATGTTCAATGTTTTGGTTTCGTGATTGTGAAGTGTCAGTGTTGTGATGGTTTTGGCTTTATACTGTCAATGCTGGCATTCAATATTTCAGCATTTCGGTAATATGATATATAGATTTATATATATATATATATATATATATATATATAGATATATATAGATATATATATATATATATATATATATAGGGTCTATATCAGTTCCGAGAAAATCCATTTCAGCAAAAACCAAAAGAGAGACATGTGTTAATCGAACCGTGAATAGACCGAATGCACTAAACTGCGAAATTTAAAACATCGAACTGTCATAGTCGGCCAACCCCACCACCCACTACATACTACCTACCTAAACAAAATAAATGAACCACATACATGCACTAACCAAACCCTACTCCTAACCCTAAAGTAAAGCACCAAAATCCAACTTCTAACCCTACACTAAACCCCACATACACAACTATCTATGCACTATCCTTAACCCCTCCAAAACCCTAAGCTCAGTAACTACTGCACACTTCCCCTAAGGAGATATACCCAAACAAAATAAATAATACACATAAATACATTTAACAAAACCCTACTTTTAACACTACCCTAAATCTTACATACATTACCTTATCTATACACTTACCTTAACCTGCACTCTACCCTAAGGTCCATAACTATTGCACGCTTACCTTATGGAGCTATACTGCAGACGGGCCAACCAAAACACTAGGACATTTCGGATTTCGCTGTTTTGGACATTCGGCATTTACGTAGTTTGCACAATATGTGTCGATCATTTCATATTCGCGGAAACGGCGTTTCGATCATCTGATAGGGACCTTATATATGTATATGCATGGTTAAGATTTGAAATATCTAATACATCTAATGCATGTTTGACTGAAAAGTTTGCACGCTTGTTAAAAAGACTGTACACATAATTGAATTCACAAATAATTGAATGCACAAATGAGTGAATGCTCGTTTTTATAGTCTAAGTAAGTAGGAGTGTGCAGAATAATGAATGTTTGACTGAAGAGGTTGTAGTAGTTAGTGTGTATTTGTGAGTGTTTGTAGGTTAGGGTTAGAGTTAGGATAGCTAACTGGATAGATTTAGTGATTTGCATGTTTGATAATGTGTGCATTCTATATTTTTTGTCTTGTGAAGTGATACTGTTAGGGAAAGCTTTTTTGTAATGCAATTTGTAGGGTTAGGGTTAGCACACATGACTAAGGTGAGAGAAGGGGCAAAGCAAAATGGTGCATGCACCACCTAAGGGCAATGATTTTGGAGCTGCCAAGGCTGCAGTGAGACCAAGTGTGATGAGAGGGTATGGGAGTTCACTGCACCAGTATCCTTGATTTCTTCATTAGTCCTGGACTAGGTTTGCGTTGAGTCCTGGGGAGGTTAGTGCGACTCCAGTAGACCTAGTGAGACAGGAGAGTAGCTGGGAACAGTTGATGGTCAGCTGGCTGGGGGGTGGGGGGTGGGAATTCAGTGAAATCTGTATAGGATCTAAACAAAAAAATAGCTTTCAGCTTGTTAAATGCCCATCTCATCTTATGCTGCAGCTTAACTAAGTAGGCACTTTACCTTTTGCAAGGTCAGTCACAGAAAGATTATGCTAGCAAAGTCAGGTACAAATCATCTATATTGCCCTACTATTCCTATAGATGCCTTCAGCTGTCACTTAGTTGTGTGTTTAACTTGTTTTTTTTAACAGCTTCTGTTTTGTATATTTTGCGTGCAATTACCACTCTCCTAATCACATACCCTAAGTGTATGGCTTGTGCTATACAAATCTTCATTTTAAAATGCTGAATGTAAGTCCTGCCTGTCTTACAAAATCTAGCACAGCTTGTGCTTTCTTCTCAATAAATTTCTCATCTGCAAGGTTTGCAGCCTGGTACCTGGCATGCGATTTTAGGACTTTACGAGTCTTTGAAAGTGGCAAGAGTACCATGACGTCCAAAGGTTAAGATATGACAATGAAAAGAGACATTCAAGAATGGAGAATGCTGTATTCTCTTTGGCTTTAGGGTTGAGGGGAATCTGTCTGTAACCCATGATTAACTCTAGGGTGGTCAAAATCCTTGCTATGTTCTTCATATTGATCACTGCTGCAGTAGTCTTAGCTATATGGGTTATAACCTGTTAAGGATATAACAGCCAAGCAACTTCCAAAGCTTCAGGGCACCTTCCATGCATCCAAACTGTCAAGAAGCTCAAGCTGAGCTGGCTAAAAGACAAATTTGGGCATGAAGCCCTTCTGAGCTTTCATAACCTCTCGGTGAGCTCATCCACTTTAGACACTGGATGAGTCTGATTTGTATATGCCATTCGTTTTTCAGAAATCATTACAAAATCATTTGGAGCTGTCCAGCTTAGACTATACCACAATCACGCTTGAACACACACTTTTACACTCCTCAATAACTCCTAGTCTGAAGTATTTTTTCACCTTACCTATTGTTTTTCTTTGGATTCTGACAACTTTTATATGTTCAGGTTTACATTCTTCCTAACACAATTTCAGTATGATGGTTTTCTTAAACCTGATGTACCAGGTAACTAAAAGAAAATTATTTTATTTCTCAGTAAGAACTCATTCACTCCTTGTTTCTGGGCCTTATTCAATGCTTTGTGTATTTGAATAGCAGAAATGGAATTCCCTTATGGCCTACTATTAGCATCTATGTCAGCTGCCGGTCTGACTACAGAGTCATAAACTTCCCTACATGGTTTTAACACATTTAAGTGGTATATTTGTTATTTTTTCTCCTTCCGGTATATAGTATTTGAAGTTCACTTTTTTTTAATTTTCTTTGCCACCTGGATGTGGTTTGATCATGAAGGCAAAGTCTGAGAGATCAAACAAAGTCAACTGTGATATACACAGCCATGAGTGGGTTATTGCTATTGTACAATGTCATCATTTAAGAAAGACATTTGTTTACCTTTCTTAAATAATAATATTGTATGACAGCACTTCTCTTCCTCTTCTTGAATGTGATGTACTCTGCATGCATATGGCATGTTCCTCTTTGCCCTTGCACAGTACATCAGTGCAGTGAAAGAGAACAGAAGTTGAAGAGAGTAGATGTTCATCGTGTTTCACTGTTGCAGTCATCACTGTAGGGTTCTTCCTGCCGGCAGGCAGCCCTCGGTCGGCCAGAATCCCAAAGTCTGGGTCCGGCGTTGCCTGTGCAGTCATCCTCCCTGACGTCAGAGCGCCAGGGGTACAAAGCTCCCAGCCGACGCCATGTTCACCAGTCTTTCTTGCCATGCTGTGGAAGCAGTTCGCAAGTGCCGGTCGGCTGACTCCTGATATTTTTGGTGCTTCATTCCGAAGACTTTCTTCTTCTTCTCAAAGCTAAGTACCCCATTGGGGAAACTTTTTTCTTGCTCCAGTCCGATGTCAGAAAAAGTTAATAATTGTATTTCATGTGGGAAGCAAATACCTCATAAGGATTTCCACTCTTACTGTATTCCTTGTCTAGGCCCTGACCACGATGTAGCTAGTTGTCGGTTTTGTGCTAGATTTAATCAACGTACTGTTAAGCGGAGATACGATTTTGCTTTTCATTACTTTGGCAGGCGATTTAATTACAATATGTCGTTGGACACGCTTCCGACTACCGGAGTTCACAAAAGGCGCAAGGATAAGGACAGGCCTCCGAGGTCCAAATCAGATGACGGTTTACAAGCAGAGCCAGCTGCAGGTTCAGCCGTCCTCAGTGAGGCTCTTTTGGCCATTACAGAACCGCTTGCCGAAACGGACTCCCACGAGGAGCCAACTAGGCCTTTGAGTACTCCAGGTGCAGGACCTTCGGATAATGCTCCCTCGGATGGGTCCGAAGCCGCTGTGCAGGTACCGGCTTCTGAGGGGGTTTTCAGGCCTACGCAGCTTCAGATAAAGGCAAAGGCAAAGACAAAGGCAAAGACTCCTTCTAAAACAAAGACTCAAGCCCAGGTCTTCTCTGATCCGGGACCAAAATCTCAAAAACAAATGCTTAAAATGGCAGAGGACTTACTAACTATGATTAGGGGTTCACATCCCTCTCCAGACAAAAGGCCAAGACAAGAATTGGACTATGAATCCTCTGATCAGGCATCTATCTTTTCAGTGTCTTCCTCTGAACAGGATTATACTTTCCCTCCTTATGAGGATTCTGATGCTGAGGAATCCATTCCTTCAGCTTCTCCCCCTAAGGATTTTTCTTTTGGGGAAACTTTACATGACATGAGGGAACATTTTCACTGGGAAGGACAGGAGTACTCTGAATCTAAGAGAAGGCTTAGGGATTTCCTTCTTCTTCCCCAACACAGACCCCTGGCTATTCCTCCTATTTTGGATATTGTGGATGATGTCTTTTCTGAGGCTAATTTAACTCCTGACTCCTTTCCTCCAGCCCCTGCAAAGCCTGATAGATATTACAGAGTCCCTGACTCCCACCAGTTTCTTTATAAAAATCCTACTGCTGATCCAGAAACCATTTCTCAGGGTCCTAAGGGTGTTAAGGCCGCCACTGCTAAGAACCCTATTCCGTCAGATAAGGATTCTAGAGCTTTGGAGAGATGGGGCAAAAAAGTGTACACTTCTGCTACTTTATCCATTAGGGCTTTAAATTGTCAATTCCATATGCTAAAATATCAGCAATTTCTTCTGTCTGTCATGAAACAAAAGCTAGGTACCATTTCTGCATGTGCAGGTAATAAGGAATTACACGATTTGATGCATGCTACTGAGCAGGTGGGGAAACATACCTTACACTGTGGTTTTGATGCTTTGGAGGCCTCATGCAGGGCTGCTGCCACTCATTAGAAGGCATGCTTGGTTAAAGGAACAAAATTTGCCTGATCAAGTGAAAGCAAAGTTACTGGATGCTCCTGTTCAACATAATGTTTTGTTTGGGTCTAAGACTGAAGAGGTGACAAAGAAAATGGAGGATAAGGCAAAATCCATGCAAACGGTTAAGGATTTCTTACAAGTTTAGCCCCCAAGATTTAGCAGAAATTGGCCAACTAAAAAATTATCCTTTCCCAGCTCGAACAGGCCTCAGAGGGGTAGATATAGGCACCCCAGAGGGGGGCACAAGCACAGACCTCTTATAGACCTAGACAGTGGAGTGCTTCCACCCTCAGGGGTGGAGAGGACAGACCTCACTCTTATAGGAAACAGGCTCAATTACTCCCCCTGCATGGCTCCAGGAACCTCTCTCCTGGAAGCCCCTCTAGGAGGAAAACTGTCTCTTTTTCTCTGAAATTGGACTTACATAACCCAAGACAAGTGGGTTCTGGATGTAGTTTCAAGAGGTTAGAAATTCTACTTTCATACCTTGCCAAGACCAAACGGATGGCCAGACCTACCAAAAAAAAACAATGGGCAGAGGCATTAAACCAGGTGGGATCCCTCATGGCTATGAGGGCCATAGAACTGGTTCCACAATCAGAGACTGGGCAAGGCTTTTACTCAAGACTCTTTCTAGTTCCCAGAAAACAAAATTCTTGGAGACCCATCCTGGATCTGTCAGTCTTAAATACTTTCCTGGAGATACCAAAGTTCAAGATGCTTACTCTGCAGCAGCTCCTGCCAATGTTGAGCAAGAATGCATGGATGGTGACATTGGATTTAAAGGAGGCTTACCTACACATTCCTATCAGACAGGAGTGCAGAAGATACCTCAGGTTCAAGGCAGGCTCGAAACATTACCAATTCTCTGCGCTGCCCTTTGGCTTGTCTACTGCGCCCAGGGTCTTCACCAAGTGCCTGGCACCAGTAGTAGCTTACTGCAGACTCAAGGGAATTCAAATTTACCCTTATCTGGACGACTGCCTTATTCAAGCAGACAGCAAGGATGTCTTACTCCAGCACCTGGAATTTGTTCAAAATCTATTCATGTACCTGGGATTCACTGTGAACATAAAAAAGTCAAATTTGACACCCACACAACAGATAACTTTCCTGGGTGCTCTTTTAAACACAAAAACCCAGATGGCATTCCTGACATCCGAAAAACAACTTCAGCTGGCTTCAGCTTTCAAAACCCTGGCGTTAATGTCTCAGCTAACTGCAAGGAAATTCCTGCAGGCTTTAGGTTACATGGCCTCTTGCATCCTTCTCATACCATATGCAAGATTGCATATGAGAAAGCTACAATGGTACCTAAAAAGCGTATGGTCCCAACATTGTCACAGTCTAGACACAGAGATTGCTGTCTTGCCTGCAAAAGGAATTCCATTGGTGGGCCATGGCATGACTTCAAAACAAAGGGAAAGCCTTCAGTCTACCTCCAGCCTACCAAGTGTTGACCACGGACGCCTCGGATTATGCATGGGGAGCCCACTTGCAGGGGAAAGGCCTGCAAGGTTTTTGGACAGAGGATTAGAAGCACCTACATATCAATTTAAAAGAGATGTTAGCTGTGCAGAATGCCATCTTGGCTTTCAGGGATCTTCTACAGCCAGGGCAACTACTGATACGGACAGACAACACCACAGTTATGTGGTACATAAACAAGCAAAGGGGTTCACACTCCTACCCCCTTTGCAGACTAGCCATGACTCTATGGAACACAGCACTAGCTTGCAAAGTGGACCTACAAGCTCAGTTCCTGCCAGGGAAACAAAATACTCTGGCAGACAGCCTGAGCAGGAACCTGTCAAACCCACATGAGTGGATGCTAAACACCCAAATATTCAAGATGATTACAGAAGCCTGGGGCTGCCTGGACATAGATCTATTTGCATCTCCCCACAACTACCAGTTACAGACTTTTTGCACAAGGACATATTACAAACTAGCATGGAAAGTGGATGCTCTCTCATTCAGTTGGAGGAACCTCTCGGGGTATGCCTTTCCTCCTCTACCTCTTCTTCCATGGGTGTTATTAACGATAAAACAGGAAAAACCCAAGATGATTTTACTGGCCCCAAATTGTACTCGACAATTTTGGTAACTCAACACTGATGAATCTATCCCAGGAGCCTCCTTGGATTCTACCGGCCTAGCACTAGAAAATCTTATGAAGGTAAATGGAAGAGATTTTGCACCTGTATGCATGCTCAGGATTCAGATCCTCTCATTCCAAATATTCCATTGATTTTACATTATCTGACAGACATGTTACATAAGGGTTTATCCTTTTCCTCCATAAAAATACATGCCTCAGCTATCTCTGCACATTGCAATACAGATCCTCCAATTTTTTCACATCCACTTCTGAAACAATATCTCAGAGGAGCAAAGAATTTAAGGCCCCCTAGGACACCACCCATACCTGCCTGGGACCTCAACTATGTTCTGGAAAAACTTACTCTGCCTCCTTTTGAGCCTGCTGCCACATCTGATATAAAGTATTTATCATGGAAGACCGCTATCCTACTGGCTTTGACTTCAGCCATGAGAGTCTCGGAGTTACAAGCACTCATGGCTGTGGAACCTTACATTATTTTTCATCAAGACAGGGTTTCTTTAAGGACTAACCCTACTTTCATGCCTAAAGTGGTTTTAAACCAAACTATTCACCTGCCAACTTTTTTCCCCAATCCACAAAATAAGGGGGAGAGGATCTTGCATTCTTTGGACGTGCACAGGCAGCTTCGTTTTTACCTGTACAGAACCAAGGATATCAGGAAAACAGAACAACTGTTTGTTTCTTATGCAGCAAATTCCCAAGGCAAAGCTATTTCAAAACAGACCATTTCTAAATGGATTGCTCATGGAATCAGATTTTGTTACTCTCATCATGGAAAGCAAATCCCAGGAAAAATTAGGACTCACTCCACCAGAGCTGCTGCTACTTCTGCTGCTTTTCTCAGGGGAGTACCTACTAAAGATATTTTGGAAGCTGCAACTTGGAGTTCAGTGCATACTTTCTCTAAGCACTGTAATCTACCTCTTTATTCTAAGTCCAGGGCAGGCTTTGCTTCTGCAGTCTTGCAAGGCCTTCTAGCCACCCCTTCTACTCAATAACCTCCACCCTTTATCTCAGCTTTGGGATTCAACCCTACAGTGATGACTGCAACAGTGAAACATGATGAACATAGTACAGTTGTGTACACTTACCATAAATGTAGATGTTCGAGTGTCTTCACTGTTGCAGTCTGCTACCCACCCCCCTGTCCCCTCTTATTCTTTCATTAGTGTGGTTCCCTGCTTCACCCTTCTTCTGAGGTGTATTTGCTACAGGGTATGGGGTTTGTTGTACCTTACTTGTAGCCTTTACCTTTGGGCACCTGACATCTGGGGCAAGAAAAACTGGTGAACATGGCGTCGGCTGGGAGCTTTGTACCCCTGGCGCTCTGACGTCAGGGAGGATGACTGCACAGCTGACGCCGGACCCAGACTTTGGGATTCTGGCCGACCGAGGGCTGCCTGCCGGCAGGAAGAACCCTACAGTGATGACTGCAACAGTGAAGACACACGAACATCTACATTTATGGTAAGTGTACACAACTGTACTGTCCATAGCAGTTTAACTCTATGTATCTCTGTTGTTTGAACAGGCTGAAGCATGAAACTCTAAAGTCTGACATTTTTGACTTGCAGAAATCCTCAGTAGTCTACCAGGAAAACAAAGATTTTATGATGGAATAGGCAAATACATGAAAAAAATGAGGAACATTTTGCAAAACTTTGGACGTTTGAGAGGTATGGTTACTGGCAGTACGATCAATCATATTGGCAACAACCGTACCTTTCATCTGTCAAGTTGTGCAAAACATTCGTCATTTTTTTTCAAATTTTACCTTGTCCCTCATAAAATGTAGGGATAATATTATTAAGTCTAATTCAGTAGAAGGCTGGATGCTGAACTGTACTTTGGTGACGGGATTTCTTTCTGTTATATGCTGGATATTCATCAGGCAGACTGATTGGTCTGTGCAGTCAGCATGCATGTTTTCAGACAGTATTGACCCTTTAATGTATTTTTAAGTAATAACCCACAAGTGGGTGTGGCATGGTTTGATCATGAGGTTTCTCAGTCCCTCAAACAATACTAAGTTGTTACAGAATGATTTTCCAGAACCTACACTCCTTTCTCCTGTCCTGTGTTTTTAGAAGATGCATGTCATACTGCCTGCAATTTTCCTTATAGCCAGCTGTCCCTAAAAAGGCAGATAGGATGTATAAAGTTTTTGTGCAGAATTCCCACACTTGACCCAGCAGCTATAGCCTTAGTTGACTCCTCTGCTACTAAGCACTCAGTTAATGCCAATCCTGCTTTTTCTAATAAGGATGGGAAAATTATTGATAAGAATGGGGGAAAAAGTATATACTTCTGCAACTTTGAATTTCAGAATTTTAAATTAAGTTGACATGTATAAGTTTATTCTGTTATACTGTGAGCATATGAGGAATGTTTTATCTACATTTTCTTCTTGTGAAATAAAATCTGCTTTAAATAACTTGGTTTCTTCTATTGCAGAGGTTACTACTCTTTGTTTGCAGTATGTGTATTATTCTGTTGATAATTCTTCAGGGATATGGCCCCTAGTACTGTTTTAAGGAGGTTTGCCTGGCTGCATTTTCAGAACCTTGCAGATGATGTTACAGATGAGATTTTACATTTTCCATCGGATAGAGGCTTAGTGTTCGGCCCTACTGCAGCAGAGGTGATGAAAAAATGTGATTAAAGGGGCAAGCTCATCCAGGGAATCTCTAAGATTTTTTTCAGCTTCCTTTTCCAAATTGTCAAAGGGATTTTCTTTCTCCTCATCCAATTTCAGCAAAAATCAAACAGTTTTAATAGAATTCAGGCAAACAGATGTTTAAGAAGTAGTAGCAAGGAGGTCCCAAAAAGAAGTCTAAAACCTCCCAAAACCAAGGACAGTCTAACAAGTCTGAATGACTATTCAAGAGCCCTTGTGTTCCCCTCCCACCCTGGTCCTGTTTCTCTTCCAGAAAGGCTAAATCAAAACTCTTTGGCAACAGGTTATTTCAGAGAAATGGGTTATGAAAAATTGTTCATTGGGGTTACAAACAGCAGTGGGAGGAAATTCCTCCTTTCCAGTGGGATCATTCCTCATCCTGCAGATCAGACTGTTTTGTCTCCATCTGTTTTTCATCACATGCTGTCCCAAGCAGTGATAGAACCAGTTCTTCCTTCCCAGATGAGGAAGGGGTTTTATTCATGGATGTTCCTAGTCCCAAAGAAAGAAAATTCTTGGAGACCAGTTCTGGATCCTTATTTCTTAAACTTGTTTGTGACAGTGCCCACATTGAAAATGATGTCACTTCGCAACCTTTTACCTCTTCTTCCTCTTTCATGTTTCCTGGTAACACTAGACTTAAAGACGCTTACCATCACATTCCTGTTCATCCAGACTTCAGGTGTTTCTTAAGGTTTGTGTGTCTGGATCACATTATCAGTACTTTGCTTTGCCCTAAGGACAATCCACTGCACCAAAAGTGTTCACAAAGTATCTAGCTCCAGTTACAGCTCATCGCAGGCTACAGGGTATCCACATTTCTCCGTATTTAGATGACTTGCTTGTCTTTGCAGTGTCTTTTTCAAAATGTCAGGAATCTCTCTCTTGAGTGAGAGAGCTCTCATACAAGCAGTCTTTCTTGACTCCCTCACACAGAATTGTGTTCCTGGTATGTCAGCTAGATGCCAGTTCAAAGTCCTTTTCTTCCACAAGAAAAATTTGATCTTTATTTAGATGTATTTCTAAGGTTTTCCACTCAGACCTCAGTCACTATGAGGAAATACCTCAAGAGTTTGGGTCTCATGGCATCTATAAGTCTCATGTTGCTTCTAACACGATTCTACATGAGAAAGACACAGTGGTATCTAAAATCTCTTTGGTTTGTTATCAACGCACTTTTATATTTTCAGATCCTAGTTCTGGGGTTTGTCAGAAGAGAAATCACTTGGTGGAGACAACATATGTCCTTAAATTAAGGTCGCCTCTTCTCCCTCCCTGCTTTAAAGCAGTCAGTCACCACAGACGCTTCCAACTTTGCTTGGGTAGCAGTTTTAGTTGAGAGAAAAATGCAGGAGGTGTGGGACACCAAAGGCAATTGCAAGCACATAAATATCAAGTCGATACTTGCCCTGATGGAGGCACTCAATTCTCTGAAACATCTTTGGTCCCCGGGACCTCTTCAAGTAGTTACAGACAATACCACAGTTATGTGGGACATTGACAAGCAAGGGGTAGCCAGGCAGTACTAGCCACATTAGCTTGGGATATAGCTTCACAGCACAGTCTCACTCTACAGGCATATTACATTATATCAGAGCAAAGTTTTGTGGCAGACAAACTTATCAGGACCAGGGCAGACCCTCATGAATGGAAACTAGATCTGGGGCTCTTTCAAGATTTGATCCATCTGTGGGGAGTTCTTCAAGTTAGACCTCTTTGCCTCATTTCTGAACAAACAACAGGCAAAATTCTGTTCAGGACTCGATGCAAGAAACCATGAAGACAGATGCTTTTTGTTTTCTTTGGACAGGAATGCTCCTGTATGTCTTTCCATCCTTTCCACTAATATCCAGGGTACTTCTGAAGATTCAAAAGGAATCCCCCAAGATCATTGTGGTGACTCCCTCATGACCCAGGCATCCATGGTTCTCTCTTCTTGTTGTAACAGCCAGGGGCAATTACCACAAGCTACCTCATAGAATGAATCTACTCACACAAGAACAGGAACAGGGATGTTTGATACATCCCAACCTCAATCATCTTCAGTCGACTGCCTGGATGATAGTCTTCATTACTTTTAAGCACCTGTTTCTTGAGGATATGCAGCAGGTACTGACAGAGGCAAGAAAACTTGCTACTAGAAAGTCATATATTAGCAAATGGAAAAGGTTTTCTAGTTGGTGCCAGCAACATAACCAGCACCCATTTAGGGCTAGTAGTTCACTGGTTTACAGTATTTGTGTGAGCTGCTATCCTATGGCCTTTCTTATTCCTCTTTCAAAGTTCATTTTTTGGACATTTTAGCATATCTGCCCATGGATCCTCCTCTTTCAAGGCAGTCACATTTCAAAATGTTCTTGGAAGATTTGTTTAAGAGGACTCCAAATAAACCAGTGGCTCTTCCTTGATAACTTAATTTTATGTTAGAGAAACTAATGCTTTCTTCATTTGAACCAACTAATCTAGCTGACTTGACGTTGTTAACATGGAAATACGTTTTATTAATTGTTCTGACCTCTGTAAGAAGGGTATTTGAGTTGCAAGCTCTTATGGTGAATCAACCCTGACTCATTTTCCTTAAGGACATGATCTCTTTGAGAACTAATCCTTCCTTTATGCCTAAAATTCTATCCGAGTTTACTTTGTCAAATTATCCACCTCTACATTTTCTTTCCTTAACCTAAAAATGAGGGAAAGGATACTCCATACCTTGGATGTCCACATACAGCTCAGGTAGTGTCTTGACAGAACTAAATCTTTCATATCATCTGATCAATTGTTCATTTCTTGTGAAGGTTATAAGAAGGGATAACCAGTGTCAAAACAGACTTTTCCAGATGATTGTCTAAGGCTATTACCATTTGTTATACTCACCATGGCAGATCTATTCTAGGCAGGGTCAAGACCCACTCTACAAGGACCTTGGCTTCTTCTATGGCTTTTTGGAAAGAGTTGGATTCTAGAAATATTTTGGAAGCTGCTACTTGGTCCTCTGACCATACTTTTAAAAGCACTATAAAATGGATTCCTTCTCTATGTCCTAGATCATGCTTTGCCAGGACCATTCTCCAGTGGCTCCTGGACACATCTCCTTCCACCTCCCAAATATAGTCAGCTATGGTAATATACCCATATAACTAAAGCTACAGCAGCACTGATCAATATGGAGGACATAGTACACGTGTAAATTGAACTTACCATAACAGTAGATGTTTGAATGTTCACTGTTGCAGTAGCTGCTCCTTCCCTCCACTCCCCTTACTTTTTGTTGTGTTTTTTATGCCATGGTTTGTACATTTATTTTTTGTTATTCCTAGCATTGCCCTTTCAGGGCTCAACCTCCCTCTCTCTGCTGGCAGGAAAGTTCTGAAGGGCTTTGCACTCAAACTTGTCTTTTAGTCATCTCAGCTCAAGCTGTTTAACAGTTTAGGCACATGGAAGGTGTCCTGAAGCTTTGGAAGCTGTCTGGCTGTTCTATCTTTGGCAGGATATGACCTATATAGCTAAGGCTGCTGCTGCAGTGATCATTTGAGGGTACTTCTGAAGATTCAGAAAGAATCCCCCACTATCATTGTGGTGACTCCCTTCTGGCCCAGCAACTGTGGTTCTCCCTTCTTTTTTAAATGACCAGGGGCAATTACCACAAGCTTCCTCAAATACTGGATCTACTTGCACAAGAAATTTAATTGACTGCCTGGATGATTGGGTCTTTATTCCTTTCAGGTACCTGTTTCCTAAGGATGTGCGGCAGATAACTAAGGGAGTTAAGAAAATCTGCTACTAGAAAGTCATGTATTAGCAAATGGAAAAAGGTTTTCTAGTTGATGCCAAGAACATAACTAGCACCCATTCAGGGTTAGCTGTTCTCTGGTTTTACAGTACTTGTGTGAGTTACTATTCTATTGCCTTTCTTACTTCTCCATCAAGGTTCATTTAATGGCCATTTCATCATGTCTGCCCATTGATCCTCCTCTTTCAGTATATTTTCATATTAAAATGTTTTTGAAAGGTATTTTGCATAAGAAGTCTCTTAAAAAAATGTGTCCCCTCCTTGGGATTTTAATTTTTTGTTAGAGAAGCTAACACTTGCTGTATTTGAACTGCCTAATCTGGCTAACTTGAGGTTCTTAACATCTGACCTCTGCAAGAATTGTATTTGAGTTGCAAACTCTTATGGTGAGTCAACCTTACCTCATTTTCACAGGGACAGGGTTTCTTTGATAACTAATCCTTCTTTTATGTCTTAAGCTACTGCTGCAGTGATCAATATGAAGAACACAGTATAGCTCTGTAAGTATACTTACTATAACAGTAGATGTTCGATTGATCACTGCTGCAGTTGCTCCCTCCATCCGTATTGTTTCTTGGTGTGTTGTTTTTGCCAGGATATGGACTTATGTTTATTTGCTGTTCCTGGCATTGTCCTTTCAGGATTTAGCCTCCCTCTCTCTGTTGGCATGAAAGCTCTGAAGGACTTGGAACCTAAACATGCATTTTTAGTCAGCTCAAGCTCAAACTCACTAACTGTTTTAGCATGTTGAAAGTGTTCTGAAGCTGTGGAAGCTGTTTGACAGGATATAACCCCTATAGCTTTGGCTTCTGCAACAGTCATCATTTGAACATCTACTATTATAGTAAGTTTACTTAAATAGCTGTACATTTTTGAAGGGGGCGCAGCCCCCTGTACTCCCACACCCCCTGCTAAATATATATTCTAATTCAAAGATCACATAATATCAAGGAAAGGGCATATTTCCTAACCCCAGTAATTTAGTGATCCCGCATAATTGTTGTCCCTGTGTTTTGTGGACCAAAGTTTGTTGACTAAACAAATGTCAGCTATAAAGAAAGTTAAGACACCCATTTTGATATATCTAAGTATATCTCTGTGTGTGTGTGTGTGTGTATGTGTGTGTGTGTGTATATGTGTGTGTGTGTATATGTGTGTGTGTGTGTGTGTGTGTGTGTGTGTGTGTGTGTGTGTGTGTGTGTGTGTGTGTGTGCATATATATATATATATATATATATATATATATATATATATACAGTATTTGCCCCCTTCCTGATTTCTTATTTCTTTGCATGTTTGTCACACGTAAATATTTCAGATCATCAAACAAATTTAACTATTAGACAAATATAACCCAAGTAAACACAAAATGCAGTTTTAAGTGATGATTTTATTTATTAAGGAAAAAAAACTATCCAAACCTACATAGTCCTATGTGAAAAAGTAATTGCCCCCTTGTTAAATCATGAAGTAACTGTAGTTAATCCCATTTTTGGGAAAGCTGAGTTAAATTTCACTAGCAACACTCTGACCTGATTACTGCCAGACCTGTTGAATCAAGAGATCACTTAAATAGAACCTGTCAGACAAAGTGAAGTAGGCCAAAAGATCCCAAAAAGGAAGACATCATACCGCGATCTAAAGAAATTCCGGAACAGATGAGACACAAAGTAATTGACATCTATCAGTCTGGAAAAGGTTACAAAGCCATTTCTAAAGCTTTGGGACTCCAACAAAAGAGAGTCATTATCCATAAATGGAGAAAACATGGAACAGTGGTGAACCTTCCCAGGAGTGGCCGGCCTACAAAAATTCCCCCAAGACCGCAGCAACGACTCATCCAAGAGGTCACAAAAGAACCCAGAACAACATCTAGAGAACTGCAGGCCTCACTTGCCTCAGTTAAGGTCAGTGTTCATGACTCAACCATAAGAAAGAGACTGGGCAAAAATGGCATGCATGGCAGAGTTCCAAGGTGAAAACCACTGCTGACCAAAAAGAACATAAAGGCTTGTCTCACTTTTGCCAAAAAACATCTTGATGATTCCCAAGATTTTGGGGAAAATATTCTGTGGACTGACGAAACAAAAGTTGAACTTCTGGGGAGGTGTGCGTCCTGTTAATTCTGGTATAAAAGTAACACAGAATTTCAAAAAAAAAAACATGCCAACAGTCAAACATGGTGGTGGTAGTGTGATGGTCTGGGGTTGCTTTGATGCTTCTGGACCTGGATGACTTGTTGTGATTGATGGAACCATGAATTCTGCTCTCTACCAAAAATCCTGAAGGAGAATGTCCGGCCATCAGTTCATGACCTCAAGCTAAAGCGCACTTGGGTTCTGCAGCAGGCCAATGATCCAAAACACACCAGCAAGTCCACCTCTGACTGGCTTAAAAAAAAACAAAATGAAGGTTTTGGAGTGGCCTAGTCAAAGTCCGGACTTGAATCCAATTGAGATGCTGTGGCATGACCTTAAAAAGGCAGTTCATGCATGAAAACCCTCCAATATGGCTGAATTAAAACAATTCTGCAAAGAAGAGTGGGCCGAAATTCCTCAACAGCGACGTGAAAGACTCATTGCTAGTTATCGCAAATGCTTGACTGCAGTTGTTGCTGCTAAGGGTGACACAACCAGTTATTATGTTTGGGGGCAATTACTTTTTCACATAGGGCCATGTAGGTTTGGATAGTTTTTTTTCCTTAATAAATAAACTCGTCACTTAAAAACTGCATTTTGTATTTACTTGGGTTACTTTGTCTAAAATTTGTATTTGTTTGATGATCTGAAACATATCGCAAATGCTTGACTGCAGTTGTTGCTGCTAAGGGTGACACAACCAGTTATTATGTTTGGGGGCAATTACTTTTTCACATAGGGCCATGTAGGTTTGGATAGTTTTTTTTCCTTAATAAATAAACTCGTCACTTAAAAACTGCATTTTGTATTTACTTGGGTTACTTTGTCTAAAATTTATATTTGTTTGATGATCTGAAACATTTAAGTGTGACAAACATGCAAAAAAGAAAAAAAATCAGGAAGGGTCAAATACTTTTCCATTGGACTGTGTGTTTGTGTGTGTGTGTGTTTGTGTGTGTGTGTGTGTGTGTGTGTGTGTGTATGTGTGTGTGTGTGTGTGTATATATATATATATATATATATATATATAGATATTTTATATATATATGTATGTTATATATATATTATATATATATATATATATATTATATATATGTATACATATATATATGTGTATGTGTATCTATATATCTATCTATATATATATATATATGTATATATAGATATAGATGGATACATACATATATGTATGCGTATTTTATCCGATATATAAAAAAAGATAGCAAGTAAGAAATTATACATAAATAGATTATATATATAACACATATAAAATGTATATGTGAAAATGTTGGTGCACGTAGAAGCTTTATATTTATAACACAACTGGGTATTTTTTATTATTATTATTTTTATTATTTTTCATCATCTTAATGAATTTAATAGCTGTACTGAACTATATTTTAAAAAAAGTTTTTGCTTTTAGGTTAATGACTGTATTAAACCAACATCAACAGGTCAAATATTACAAATTAATCTGAATGAGTAATTATTTTAATATTTTAGCTTTAGCTCTATAACAGGTCATCGCAGTACTGGTTTAAATGCCTATTGTTGCTTTGTCAGAGGCATGGTTTGAAGTTTTTCATAACATTTACGTTGTAGAATACAGATATAGTGTGTATTCATAAGAGGTTATAGATGTAAATTGCAGCAGAGTAATATCAGAGACTTATATTGGTGGCCTTGCTTAAGTAAGCCTATTAGAAGATGTCCTGCTCTCTCCTGTAGGTGTTGAACACATCCAGGGCATGCAAGGATTCAAGCCTGAGCCAGTCTTTTGCTTCAGCAGACAAAAAGGGACACATAGGTACACTGCCTCCCAAGTTTGGGCTTGCTGCTCTTAGGCTCTTGGCCATAAGCAAGAGGCTGGGAAGCTTTCAAACTGGGGAATGGGGGTGTACCTCTGTGTCCCTTTTTGTCTGGGTGTGGGACAAGAGTAATCAGAAACATATCCTTCACTCCCCAATCCCCAAGGTTTAGCAGAGTTTACTGTTCTAGGTATGTATTGGCCAGGTTTTCATGCATCAGGGCTTGTGACTCAAAGCCTAGATGTTAAAGCAGGTGCTTAATAATAAATTAGAAATACATTCTGCAAAATGGTTGTATAAATTAAAAAAAAAAATAGTCCTTAGAGAGACTTGTTGGAGCTTTATACAAATCTAGCTTTATTAAATCAATCTGTGCTTTGCTGTTTGGCTGTATAGTCTTCAGAGTTCCTAAATACACTTGCTAGTGACTTATGTAATCAAGAATCACTGTGACCTGTACTACTTCAGTTATGCAAAATATAAAAAAAGGTAAAGTGTAAAAATAATGTTTAGCAAGAATTCAGCACGGTGATAAACATACACAGTCCTGTAAATATGAATGCAACTATATTATCACTTATTTATTTGAACTATTAACATGTTTAAAACACTTATTGAACTATGTATTTCATAATGGCCTCTCTAATTATTTTATGAGCTCACTGTTCATCCCATCAGGTTGAGGTGTATGAAATTTAAAGTCATACCTCCTGTTTGGGATGTTGGAAGCAACTTGTGGTCAAACCTGATAAATAATATTCTTTATTATTTTGACAACTCATCACTTAACAGTTTAAAATATTTCACTATAAGACTTGCTTCTGAGTTGCTTTTATATTCCTTAGATGTTCAGGAATTTGAATATTATCATTTCTAGCGGTCTGCACATTATAATATTTCCAGTATAGCAAGAAAAAAGCAGGAATCACTAGATCATTGAGATACTATAAATTACCTTTGGTATGCTTGTAATTCTTGATATTATGAACACAGAAGTGCACAACGTTATTACAGATGAAGCATCACAGACATAGCAATATCACTACCCTCTTCATTGTTACTGTATATTGAGTGTGAAGCTAAATCCATTAGCTTGCCTTTAAAGCTAACAGTTCCTATATGAAATCTTTGGGTAAGAAGATATTAGACAGCTTGATAACTATATCTCATTTCAAAAGTAATTAAAACTCTTCTTAAAAAAAAATAATATCTACATGTATTTCAAAGGTAATGGCTAAATTTCATGTCTCCTCACATGCATTAGGTACTTTGTCAACTTGCTCTTCAGCCTTGCTGTCTTTAAGTTAATTGAACTGCATATATCATTCTTTATGTTGTTATTGTTATTTAGAAAATGGGCAAGCTGTCGATCGGCACCCTGATTGGAGAACGAATGTACTGCAGCAGGGTGTCGGGACTCATAACACCCCTGGGTGGGCATTATTTACACAGTAATATACACCTTCTTGGGCATTATTGCGTGTGTAAAAGCCTGTCTTGGTGTAATGCCTGCAATAATCTTAGATTGTTGTTATTATTCTCTTTGGGATGCATTGTTTAGCAAATTGCCTGTGCTGACTTTGTGAGAACATCTTGTTTACTTCTATATTTTGTCCGTATTCATTTATATAGCCCAGGTCGTGGCTGAAAATGGTCCTACCTATTTTAACAAAAATGACAAATAAATAAAATACCTTGCATAGTCTTATCATTTAGGAGCATATGCAAGTGTTTTTTTTTTTTTTTATTATAAAGGAAAGGGGCATATCTGCTGCTGAAATGCACATCTTTTGGTTTTATTTTAGTATATGTTCGACTGTAGAATTTTCTGGACAGATTTTATCCTTGTTTTTTTATTTTTAGTCCTATGGTATGCTTATGACAGTGAATCATTTTTTTCACCAATTTTATGCCACTCTTTCAAATGCTGTCCAAATTCTTCTTACTCAGGGACAGGCATTTTTGTGAATGTGCTGGATTCTTTTTCTGTGTTTTTTATTCTTTACCTTTCTTGTTGAACTGTTTTTCATTTTCGCATTATTCATTGAGAGTATCTCATTAGTTGATTTTATTTTGCAGAACTGATGTACTAAATAGCATATTAAGTCTTGATTTTATATTAAGCCACAAGTATGCAGTGTGCATTCTTGGAAACTACATATCTGAATTGCTAGTTATAGATAGTTTAAATAAATCTGGATTTTGAAATATGCTGAGTCATGTTTCTATGTGTTTCTGTTAGTTTTAACTGTCAAACAAATGTGTGTCTGATGGGCATTTAGTTCACAGGTTAGGGACTCCAGTCCTAAGGGATATGTCCTAGCACCATCACCGAGCCCAGTGTAGACTCTCATGTGTACTACCCACAGTGGCGCATGCTACATGTTAGTTTTCTGAAAACTGTTTCCACCAATGTGACTTGCCATGAGACTGGGGGTCACAGGACTCCCTTCCACTTATTTTTTTATGAGGAGTCTAAAATATGAGAAATCGTAATCTCTGAAAAGGATGAGGCCTCCCAGTTTTCTCTCTCAGGTGACCTTTCTTTAAGAAGACCTTGAGGATTATGAGTTCCCATAGGAGGCAATCTCTAAACCTCATCCCCAGAAATCACTAAATGTGTGTTTAGAGAAGACAAAAGAGCTGCAGTTCATCTCACTAATGGAACCAGTTATTAAGCATGTTGTCCTAGGAGACTGGAATACTTCTGACTCTTCTCCTATGTCTCCAAAGAATGTGAATGCCATTAACAAGCCTGTGGCTGAATGGGTAAAGCCCCACACAAGCCATCCTACAGCTGACTCCTTTGTGATTTCTGTGGTCCACCAGAGCTCCCATAGAAAAATAACATTTTATTTCTGTGCCACTAAAGTCCAAAACTTTGGGCAAGTGTGAAAAGAAAATGTCCATGTTATGTTGTCCATCTTGCCTTCCTTCTTTCTGGTTGGGTTCAGAGCCGATCTTGGCTCCGACTCGGCCACTTCTAAAGCTTGAAGAGTCCTAACTGGCTTGAGGCTCACCCCTTATCCCAGCATGCATAGCGGTAGCTACCCAGACCTCGTTTGCCGCTTACAGCGTCAAGATTGTGTTCTGTTGGCTCAGGCTAAGTAGTTTGCTGTTGGCAGGTCTAATTGGTATTGTTCGTTAAGTTTAACTGTAGTTTTATCCCTATACTCGCTACAGTTGTTGTTTGTGCTTATAGGCCGTCGTTTCCTCTCAGGCCTGTTTTGTCTTTGTTGTCAGCGGCCTGTTTTTTCTCAAGGTTGTGTTCTTTCCCTTTCCCTCCCTGCTTCTTAGGGAAAAAGCTGTTTAATTTAGAGGCCTTCTCCCTTTGGGAGTTTTAGCTGTTTAAGTTAGAGGCTTCCCTTTCTTATCTTCTATCCCTTTTGTATATAAAAAGAAAAAATCTGTTTCCTTTAGTGCATTCTTTTTTGAGTGAAATTATGTCTAAAGAGTCTACAAAACAGTCAGGTTTTAAAAAATGTGACTCGTGTTGCCAAAAAATGTCCCTTACGGACAGGCACACAAGTTGCGTTTACTGTTTAGGTGTAGTCCACCTTCAAGATTCATGCTCTGTGTAACATGCTTTCATTGCACGAGTGTTGCAGCAGGAAAGGCGCAAAAGTTGATCCTTAGAGGGTAGTTAAAACCTCGGGTTGAGGTTGCTTCGGTTACTTAGCCGTCAAAACCTGATGAAAAACAAGCTTCCCTGTCGGCTCCACCTTCAGTGCCAACAAAGGCAAAATCAAAATCTTCGGATCTTTTGGAGCAGATTGTTGGCTCAGAAGATTCCTGTATTTCGGCAGCTCCATCTGTGGCTTCGAAGTCATCCCAGACTCACAAGAGGTCAAGATCCCCTTCATTGGACCCAGTGAGATCTGTGCCTCAGTCACCGCTGTTACAATCTGAAGCAGGTAGTCTTCGGTCCTCGGCCCACTCCTCTCGATCATCCAGGAGTTTATCAGATGATGATGTGGAGAGAGTGGTGAAGAGGTACTTAAGACACTGGTATTTGCTCAGTTGTTGTCAGGGTCCATCCAGAAGAAAGTGACTCCATTGTCCGGTCCAGCTCCTATCTCGGTTCCTCCTCCGACTGCATCCAGTTCGGAGCCGGAGTGCATGGACTTATTAGTGGTGGAACCATCTGTTCTGATGACTCTTGCTCTGTTGGTTCCGACATTTGCTCTGACCTCCTCGACAGTCCACTCTGCTGTGAGAGGTCTGGGCGCCGAGACTCTCTTGTCAGTTCCGAAGGGGGAAGTGGCGTCGGACCCTTGTCTGACCCCGCTCTCTCGGAGCTTCAGCACAGGTGAGTTTAGCTCCCACATCTGCCTCTGAGCCGTTGCCTTCAGTGCAGAGGAGGTCTCCAGGCTCCTCATAGCCAGAGCCTCCCTCCGTTCCAAACCGCGGGGCCTCTGAGGTGATGAGTGTGCTGTCCACCGAGACTGCTTCACCCTTGGCTCCACTGGCTCCGTCCCCGTCGATATCTGTGTCTGCCTCGAATCCTTCTGTCCATTCCAAGTGTAGGGAACCTATGCCCCAAGGCACCCCACTTGGGTGACCCTTCTAATTTCGAGACCTCTCCTGAGTATGTCTCTGAAGAGGTTCCCAGGAAGCAAAAATGTAAGAGGAAGCATGTTTACTCTCTGAGTCAGTCACCTCTGACACGGACTTGGATGACTCGGAAGGGTCCACATGGTCCCCCTCTGAAGATATCTCATTCTCAGACATTCTGAAGATCCTAAGACAGAGGGGAAACTGGAAGTCCCTTGCCCCTTCGGAGGACGAGTCTGTGTACCTGGACGCATTTGGTTCCCGACCTTCCACCTCCTGGGTGTCTCCGCCTTTCGACCCACTTTTGACTGTCATGTGTCGAAAGGCTTGAAGTGCTCCAGGATCCATGGAACCTGTTCCGAGAAGGACAAATAAATTTATAACTGCACCAGATGACAAGTCCTTCCTCTCCAAAGGCATGCCAGTTGATGCTATGGTGGTGGCAGCAGCCACCAAGAAGGAACTTGCGGAGACTTCCTCTTCTATCCATCCACCAAACAAGGCGTCTAGAGCCATGGATAGGTATGGGGAGCATGTTTTCTCTTCAGTGGCCTTTACCCTCTGGTCGCTGAAGTACTTAATGCATTTTACAAGGCTTCAGAGGGATCTCCTTAAAGAGTTGGGAGATACCCTCCAGGATCCTTCAGCTGAGGGAGTGGCTTCTAAGTCCGCTAACCATCTAGCGATCCTAACCTCCATTGTCAACTCCTCCATGCGCTTGATTTCTTACACAGCAGATGGAGTGAGTAGGGCTGCAGACACAGGAGTAGCTCTTCACAGACACTCCTGGATGCACCTATGTCAATTTGCGGAGCCCTTCAAGTCCTCCTTTAAGAACGCCCCCTTTGACGGCTTGGCCTTGTTCGGTTCGCAAGTTCAAGAGACCCTTCCCAGGAGTGAACATGATGGCAAAACTCTTTCTGCCATAGGAGTCCATTTTTCCACTCCATCCCGGCCTTATCCCAAAGGCCAAAAGAGTGGTAAAATGTGGTTCCATAAATCCCAGGGAGCTTCGCTGGACACTCGTGGAGAAAATTCCACCAGGGGCAGAGAGAGAAATAACAACAGGAGATGCTGACCTCGTGGCAGGGGGAGTCCGCAACAGGGATACGCACTCTGCAAGACCCTTTCAGAATCCCTGAAGGATTGCCCGACTGCTCACCTCTGGAGGCAGTCGGGGGAAGCATTTCACTGTACCCAAGAGCCTGACAAGATTTAACAGAAGACGAATTGGTACAGCACATAATATCCAGGGGTTACAAAATTCCCTTCACCCAAGCACCCCCGAGATGTCAAAAATCCACAATCCCAGATGTTCCACCCAGTCTTTGGGATCAAGCAGCTGTAGAAGTAAAACCTTTGCTGCAAAAAAGAGCCATTCAGGAAGTCACTGCAGAACAGATAGAATCCGGAACTTACTCAAGGTTCTTTTTAGTTCCAAAGAAGACAGGGGACTGGAGACCGATCTTGGATCTCAGCAAGTTAAACAGGTCAGTAAAGAAGACCAAGTTTTGGATGGTGACACTGCAGTCCATTCTACCCTTTTTGGATCAGGAAGATTGGATGTGCTCTATCGATCACCAGGACTTGTACTACCACATAAAAATGGACAGGCAGTCCAGGAGACATTTATGCTTCCGGCTGGGAGCTAGTCATTATCAGTTCAGAGCTCTGCCCTTTGGCCTCACCACAGCCCCCCCCTTTGGCCTCACCACAGCCCCCAGGGTGTTCACCAAATGCATGGTGGTAGCCCTGGCTCACCTGAGAAGTTTGGGATTCCAGGTATTTCCTTATGTAGATGACTGGCTCCACTCTGCCACCACCAAACATCATCTCCTAAGGGCCAGGAACCACACAATTCACACTTGTGCAAGCCTAGGAATCACAATAAATTATGAAAAATCTGCCTTGTTGCCCTCTCAGTGTATTACTTTCATAGGCGCTTAGCTAAACACAAGAGACATGATAGCCAAGCTTCCACAAGAAAGAGTGCTTGCCATTCGAGGTCAGGTGTCTCTTATTTTGTCAAACTCAAAGGTTCAGACTCGATTTGTCCTGAAAGTCTTGGGGTTATGGCGGCTGCCATTACTCTAGTTCAGCTAGCCTGTTACCACATGAGGATCCTGCAGTGGCTTCTCTTCACTCAGTGGTCATATCAGGATTTGCCAGTGTCACACATGATCTTAATCATGGACACTTGCAAGAAAGATCTACAGTGGTGGCTCCACTCTCTCCTAGTCACTCTGGGCAGACCCTTTGTAGCCCCTCTTCCAGTAGCCACAGTGACTATGGACGCTTCCCAGATAGGATGGGGGGGCATTATCTGGGGCAGACAATCCAAGGAACTTGGCAACCTCATGAGTACCATTAGCACATCAATGTTCTGGAGATGACAGCGGTGTTACTAGTGTTGCAAGCACTTCACAACACTCTTCCTTTGGGCCATATAGCAATTCAGACGGACAGCATGTCAGTAGTGTGGTACATCAACAAGCAGGGCGGAACCAAATCCTATCCCTTATGTCGGGAGGCCCTTCGGGTATGGCAATGGGTGATCTCTTCTCAGTGTTTTCTGGTTGCAACGCACATTCTGGGGAAGTTCAACGTGATAGCGGACAAGCTCAGCAGGGCAATTCTCATGCCCCACGAGTGATCTCTGAAACAAGATATGGCAGATATGATTTTCCACAGATGGGGCCAGCCTCACTGTGATCTCTTCACCTCTCACCTAAACAACAAATGCAGCAGTTATTTTGCCCTAGTTCCCCCTCCAGGACAGTCACCCAGAGATGCACTGGTCCACAATTGGCCCTCTGGGATTCTTTATGCTTTTCCCCCTTTCCTTTAATTCCAAAAGTTCTTCAGAAAGCAAAGTTGCTGAGTTGCAAACTGATCCTTATTGCTCCATACTGGCCTCGTCAGATATGGTTCCCATTCCTATCACATTACCTGCAAGAGGAGCCTTGGATTCTGGACCTGGTTCTGGATCTTCTGACACATCAGTCGGGTGATCTTCATCCTTCCATTCGAACTCTCAAGCTGACAGCTTGGTTTCTCCACTTACGATCCTAGCCAGGCTCCCTAATATCTCTCCAATGGTTCAACATATTTTAGTCTCTTCCCATAAACCAACTACTAGGAATGCTAGTAAATGGAAGAGGTTCTCACTCTGGGCCGAACATAATCACATTGATCCTTTTACAGCCCTAATTGCAAAAAGTTTGGATTTCCTGACTGAAACCTTCAAAAAAGGAGCAGCGGCTGCTACAATTCGTGTTCAACTGGCTGCTATTTCTAACTTTCATGTGGGACTCCTAGGTTCTTATGTCATGTCCCATAAGTTATGCAAGGCCTTTTTGAAAAGTGCTACACTATTGAGGCCTCCTAACCGAGAACCTCTCCATTCTTGGGATTTAAACCTATACTAGCCGCTCTGATCCTTGCTTTGAACCAGTTGCTTCTTGTCCTATGAAGTTCTTATCATGGAAGACTCTCTTCTTAGTCACGAGTACATCAGCTAGATATGTTTCTGAGTTACAGGCACTTTCCATCTGCCTGCCTTATATGATTTTTCATAAGGATAGAGTCTCTCTTAAGACTAATCCTTCCTTTTTACCAAAAGTCTGTTCAGAATATAATTTGAATCAGTTAGTTGAACTTCCTGTTTTCTTTCCAAATTATGGCAACAAGGCAGAGTACAAATTACATCAATTGGATGGCCACAGGCAATTACGATTTTATCTTCAAAGGACCAAGGACACCAGAAAATCAGATCAATTGTTTGTATCCTTTTCTCAGAGCAAACAAGGCTCATCAGTTTCCAAAGTGACTCTTTCAAAATGGTTGTCTAGTACAATTACTCAAGCTTCTGAGTTTAGGAATGTGTCAGTCCCAGAGAACGTCAGGAGACATTCCACTAGGTCCTTGGCTACCTCCATAGCTTTTCAAGCTAGACTTCCTTTAGGTACTATTTGTGCTGCAGCAACATGGGCTACTCCCCATACATTCATTACTCATTACAAAGTGGACATGGCTTCTTGGAACAGAGCATCCTTTGGTTCCATGGATGTTCTTCATTCCACATTGCTGCAGTCCTAACTATTGGGTAGTCCGCTGTCCAGTCGGCCCGAATACCAAAGTATATGGCTGACGTCGGTCAGGGCGCATTAGACTGACGTCAGTACGTCAGGGTACTAATGCGCATGACCGACACCATATCCTCAGTCTTTTTTGCCGCATGGTCCGATGCAGAAGCAATTTTGCGAGTGCAGGTTGGCGTTCTGAAAGTTTCTGAAGTCAGAGTTTCAGACCGAATCAAAGTTGGCCAAGTACCCCGTTGGGGAATATTTTGGTTTTTTCTTGCCTCAGTATTTAACCGGATGTCAGAAAAAGTGAATAACTGTATTTCTTGTGGGAAACGGATACCTCATAGGGATTACCATACTTTGTGTATACCTTGTTTAGGGCCTGAGCACGACGTTGTTGGATGCCGCTCTTGTGCTAGATTTAACAAACGCACTATTAAGAGAAGGTTAGACTGTGCCAGGTTAGTGTTTGGGAAGCGTTGTAATTATAAAATGCCGTCGGATGCTCCGACGCCGGCTTTGGCTAAATAACGCAAAGATAAAGCAGCAAAGCCGAGGGTGGAGGAACCGACAGTCCCAGACGTCGTTTCTTTGGAAGGCTCAGTGGAGCCGGAGGTTTTGCCTGGTGTCTCTTTGGAGTCTCAGGAAGACACTTTACTGTTACAGGATGTATCCTCTCAGGAAGTAGGCCAGGCTGAGGGGGCTTCTCAGGTGGCTGTTCTTCCCTCTCTTCCTAAGGTGGTTAGAGCCTCTCCTTCAGTTTCCAAGGCTTCTTTGAGGGGCAGGCCAAGTTTAGCTTCTGTGGGGGTTTCTCCTAGTACTTCAGGATCTTTGCCTAAGAAACATATGCTTAAAATGGCAGAGGATTTGATTACTATGATTAGGGGTTCTATGCCCCCTCCTGATAAGAGGCCTAGGGTGGAACCTGAGTTTGAGAGTTTTGAGCAATGCTCGGAGGTCTTCGGCTGAAGACTTGCAGGAGTACCCTCCTTATTCTGATTCTGATGTGGATGATTCTACTCCTTCTGCTTCTCCTCCTGAGGATTTTTCATTTTCAGAGACTTTGCATTCCATGAGGGAGCATTTTAAATGGGAAGGTCAAGATTTCTCTGATTCCAGGAAAAGGCTTAGGGAATTCTTGTTTTTACCCCAGCATAGGCCTTTAGCTATACCTCCTGTTTTGAATGTGGTGGAAGATGTGTTTGCAGAGGCTTCCCTGAATCCTGATTCTTTGCCTCCTGCCCCAGTTAAACCGGATAGGTATTATAGGGTGCCTGAAGCTCATAAGTATCTTTTTAAGAGTCCTAGGGCAGACCCAGAAACTGTCTCTCAGGGGCCTAAAGGTGTGAAGGCCTCGGTTGTTAAAAATCCTGTCCCTCCTGATAAAGAGGCAAGGGCTTTGGATAGATGGGGAAAGAAACTGTATACTTCTTCCACTTTAGCCATGAGGGCGTTGAATTGTCAGTTTCACATGTTAAAATATCAGAATTATCTTCTTTCACAGTTGAAATCTAAGGTGGATGCTCTGGCTGAAGGTATTGAGTGTAAAGAGTTGCAGGATTTGGTTCATGTGTCTGAACAGGTCGGTAAACATTCTTTGCAGTGTGGTTTTGATGCTGTGCAGGCCTCCTCCAGGGTGGCTGCCACTGGTTCTGTTCTTCGTAGGCACGCCTGGCTGAGAGATCAGAATTTAGCTGAGCATGTTAAGACAAGGATTTTGGATGCTCCTTTACAGTCTGATGTGTTGTTTGGTTCGCCTGTGGAAGCAGTTTTGAAGAAAATGGAGGACAAGGCTAAGTCTATGCAAACTGTTAAAGATTTTTTACAGGTGCAGCCTCCGCAGTTTAGTAGAAATTGGCCTACTAAGGGATGGACTTATCCTGCTTATGATTCCCAGTCTAGGGGTAGGTCTAGACGTGGTAGGGGCAGAGCTCAGGGTTCTTTTAGGCCTAGGACAGGGAGTTCCCTGCTCAGACTTCTGGTGAGGGCAGGGGTCAGTCCTTTCGTAAGCAGACCCAATGACCTACCTTTTCAGCTGCCAGTACATTCTCGCCTGGCAGCACCTTTGGGAGGAAGGCTGTCTCTTTTCAAAGAAAATTGGGATTTAATTACCCAAGACAGATGGGTTCTGGATATTATTCACCACGGTTACAGGTTTTATTTCCATACCTTGCCTCCTTTCAAAGGCATGCCAGACATTCCTCCTCTTCAAAGGACAGAGGCTCACAAGCAAATTTCTCTGTTGCTCCAAATAGGGGCCATTCAGTCAGTTCCTGTGCGGGAAAGGGGCCTAGGATTTTATTCTCGCCTGTTCCTAGTACCAAAGAAGGGGAACACGTGGAGACCAATTCTGGATTTATCTATCCTCAACACTTATCTGGACATTCCCAAGTTCAAAATGTTGACGTTACAACAGCTTTTACCTCTGCTGGGCAAAGATCACTGGATGGTAACTTTAGATCTCAAGGAAGCTTACCTTCATGTGCCGATCAGACTAAGTTGCAGGAAGTATCTGCGTTTTCGAGCTGGAAATTCTCATTATCAGTTCTCTGCATTGCCCTTTGGCTTATCTACTGCGCCCAGAGTATTCACAAAGGTTCTGGCTCCAGTGATAGCTTACTTCAGGCTAAAAGGAATCCAAATCTATCCTTACTTGGACGACTGCCTGATTCTGGCTCAAGAAAAAGAAGATCTTCTACAGCATCTGGAATTTGTCATAGCAGTGCTAAGATGCCTAGGGTATTCTGTGAACGAAATAAAGTCCAGTCTAGTACCCTCTCAAGACATGTGCTTTCTGGGTGTGAGACTGAATACAGCAGCCCAGATGGCCTTTTTAACCCCGGACAAACAAGAATCTTTCCAGTTACTTCCATCATCTATCTCTTCAGTCCGGGCTGACTGCAAGGACAGTCCTTCAAGCCTTAGGGTTCATGGCATCTTGTATTCTGGTGCTTCTCAATGCCAAACTGCATATGAGGAAGCTACAATGGTATCTCAAAAATCTGTGGACACAGCACTGCCAGGATTTGGACACTGTCATTCAAATAATACCTTGCATTCAAAAGGAATTTTTGTGGTGGGCTCAGGAATGTCACCTAAACAAGGGACTCTCTGTGACCCGGCCAGAGGCAAGTCAGATTCTAACGACAGATGCCTCAGATGTTGCTTGGGGAGCTCATCTAAATGGAAAGTGGATACAAGACAGGTGGCCTGCCAGACTACAGCATCTACATATCAACATGAAAGAGATGTTAGCAGTTCAGTTTGCATTAATGGCTTTCAAGGAGTTACTTCTTCCGGGGCAGGTGTTGATTCTAACAGACAACACAACTGTCATGTGGTACATCAACAAACAAGGGGGAACACATTCTTACCCATTGTGCAGACAAGCAATGATTTTATGGGAGACTGCGCTCAGTCTGCAACTAACTCTTCAGGCAAGGTTTCTGCCGGGAGCACAGAACTCCTTAGCAGATGTATTAAGCAGACAAATCATGGATCCCCACGAGTGGAAACTGGATCTTCATGTATTTCAAAAATTGACAGTGTTATGGGGAACTCCAGACATAGATCTGTTCGCTTCTCCACTAAACCACCAGCTGCCAAAGTTTTGCACGAAAGGATTTCATCACACAGCTTGGAAAGTGGATGCTCTTTCTTTCAGTTGGAAAAATCTTCATGTGTATGCCTTTCCACCTCTGCCTCTTCTTCCAAAGGTGCTTCTAAAGGTCAGACAAGACAAGCCAAGGATGATTTTAATAGCTCCAGATTGGCCTCGGCAGCACTGGTACCCATTACTAAGGAGTCTGGTAAGGAAGCCTCCATGGCCTTTACCCTTGATTCCACACCTGTTGTCTCAGAGGGACGGTCATCTGCTCAATGTCAAGCTTCACTCTCTACATCTAACAGCCTGGCATATTCTGTTTTGACAGACAGCAGGTCTCAGCTTCCTCAACAAGTTTTAAATGTGATTATGGAAGCCAGAAGACCTAGTACAAGGAAAGTGTACGCAGAAAAATGGAAGAGATTTTTGTTTTGGAGTGCAGCAAACAATTTGGAGATTACTGAGCCTAATTTGAGTGTGGCTCTTCAATATCTTACTGAGTTACTGGACAAAGGTTTGTCTTTCTCTTCCATTAAGATTCATGCTGCAGCTATTTCAGCTCACTATGATTGTGACCCACCATTGTTTTTGCATCCTTTGTTCAAGCAATTTCTTAGAGGGGCAAAGAATATAAGACCCCCGCGTAGAGCTCCTATTCCTGCTTGGGATCTCAATTTTGTGTTGGAGAAACTTACTCTACAACCTTTTGAGCCTGCGGCTACTGCTGAATTGAAATACTTGTCATGGAAGACTGCTTTTTTGTTGGCCATTACTTCTGCAAGAAGGGTTTCTGAGTTGCAGGCCCTTATGGCAGTGGAGCCTTTTTTGATTTTTCATAAGGATAGGGTATCTTTACGTACTAATCCTTCCTTTATGCCTAAGGTGGTTTCTAGTGTGGCTTTAAACCAAACTATTCATTTGCCTACCTTTTATGCAGATCCCCAAAATAAAGGGGAAAAGATTTTGCACACTTTAGATGTACACAGGCTTTTGCGTTATTATTTGAGCAGGACTAAGGATTTTAGGCAGTCTCAGCAGTTGTTTGTTTCTTTTGCTTTGACTTCACAGGGCAAGCCTGTGTCAAAACAAACTATTTCTAGGTGGATTGGGTGTTGCATTACATTTTGTTATTCCCATCATGGCAAGGAGATTCCAGCTGGGA
The DNA here is from genome assembly GCF_019279795.1 of Protopterus annectens. Lineage (NCBI taxonomy): Eukaryota > Metazoa > Chordata > Ceratodontiformes > Protopteridae > Protopterus > Protopterus annectens. Next base: position 1,706,862,930 of record NC_056735.1, read on the forward strand.
TTAGGCCTCATTCCACTAGGGCTACTGCCACTTCCACAGCATTTCTAAGGGGGGTGGCAACTAAGGATATTTTGGAGGCAGCTACTTGGAGTTCAGTGCATACTTTCTCTAAGCATTATCACCTTCCTCTCTACTCTAAGTCTAGGGCTGGTTTTGCCACAGCTATTTTGCAAGGCATGTTGTCAGTTCCTGCTTCCTTATGATTTGCCAGCCTCCCTTACCTCTGCTTTGGGATTCTACCCAATAGTTAGGACTGCAGCAATGTGGAATGAAGAACATAGTACAGTTTTGTACCTACCATAAATGTAGATGTTCGAGGATCCACATTGCTGCAGTCCAATTTACCCTCCCTCCTTCCCCTCTGTGTTTAGGGGTGGTTGTGTAGGTGAGGTTATATTCTGCTAATTGTGTATATATTGTATATATATATTTTTTGGTGCAGGTATTTTGGGAGTTTTTGTTTTTGGCCTTATCTTTTCAGGGTCTTCTGACATCTGGGGCAAGAAAAGACTGAGGATATGACGTCGGTCATGCGCATTAGTACCCTGACGTACTGACGTCAGTCTAATGCGCCCTGACCGACGTCAGCCATATACTTTGGTATTCGGGCCGACTGGACAGCGGACTACCCAATAGTTAGGACTGCAGCAATGTGGATCCTCGAACATCTACATTTATGGTAGGTACAAAACTGTACTTTCTGAAGTCTCTCTTCCAGTGATCCACCTGGAATTTAAGTGCTAGGGAAGCTGTCCCAGCCAGAGAGAAGGAAGGCGAGATGGACAACATAACATAAAGAAGTTATGTTCTTACCATAACATTCCATGTCTGTTGTCCTGTATCTCACCTTCCTTCTTGCATCCCTCCCTCCTTCCCCCATCCTGGATGATTGAGAGGAATTTATTTTTTGTCTGATATAGCTGAGTATCCTTTGCCTTTCAACCTTTGGTGTTCTCCTTGTCACCATGTTTTCTTTTCCTGTTGGTACAAGGAGCCTTATTGTTACTTACCTCTTTTATTATTTATATATATATATATATATATATATATATATATATATACACATATTTTTTTCCTTTTATAGTGGTTAGTTATCACAAACGAGATCTGGGTAGCTACCACTATGCATGCTAGGATAAGGGGTGAGCCTCGAGCCAGTTAGGACTCTTTGTGCTTTAGAAGTGGCCAAGTCGGAGCCGAGATCGGCTCCGAACCCAACCAGAAAGAAGGAAGGCGAGATACAGGACAACAAACATGGAACGTTATGGTTAGAAGATGACTTCTTTTTTTCTGCCATGTTGTTGCTCACCACTCTCTGGTTTTCATCTCACCTACCAAGACACAGGAAAAACTTGCAATCTTCCCTAAGCCTGCAGTAGAGGAAGACACATCAAATGTCATTTATGGCTTCCAAGGTGGACTTCTGTGACTTTGTGCTGATGCAGAGCCGCAAGGATCAGATGTAAAGTCCAAGATGGTGGCAAGTATATGGTGAACAGTCTTCTGTATGTACTTGGTTATTTTGCAAATGCTTATTCAAACAAAAAGTTTGTGACATGTACTGTTACTTGTTTTCTGGGATGTTTTGTTGGAGTTGATTAGTGTTTTTATTATTGATCTGACTGCCAATGGTGTGTCTTTGCTGTTTGGTGTCTCTTCAAGCATAGAGTAATCTGGATTCGTTTTTTTTTAGCATTCCAGGGAGATGTGAGGTTCTTGGTTATCTGTGTGATTCCATGTTTTGTTTAATTTAACATTGATAGATCTGACTATGACACAAGCAGTCACTTTATTTTATTTTGGAGATTGCTTGCTTTATAAGCTTGCTGTATGTGGCTGCATTGGGCAGAACACTTTGTAACTAGGTTGGACTGATTTTTGTTGCACTGTTGCCAATACATTGCCTCCAATTCAGTTTTGATACATTATCATATTTATGAGGCATTATAAACTCAGCAAGTGTTTATGTTAACAACTTAGCTTATTTTGGACTTTTGAATGGCTTGATTTATTGTTGTGAGCTGATAGTCCAAACTGGTATAGCTTTTGTAAAATGGAAAACATTCTGTGCCCAATATTTATTATCCACGTTTCTCTTAGCAAATTTAACTCAGCCATAAGCTTTATGAACTGTCTTCTTTTTATTTAGTTACATCTGTAACACGTAACTGAGCTTCAGTTACTGTTTGCTTAATCGTACTTTTATTTGTTTTTGAATAAATGAGCAGTGTGCAGTGATAACATTTCGCTGTAGCATACTTTTCTTTATTGTATTGCATTCATCTGTTTGAGTTTTAAAGCATGTAGGAAGTGATCTTTGTGAAAAAGTTGAACTTTATAGCATGGCAGAGATACTCTTCTCTTTATAGTCTAATCAGCAACAATATTATGTGTACCTAGTTTAAGAGGAATGTGCTGTTTGGTCAGCCTTGCAAAGACTAGTGAATGACCTCTTAAGGAAGACAGGTCATCACCATAGTGGAGGACCTTTCCAGTTAGTGGAAGCAGCCCAATCCAAGCTGAACCAACCTGGGGGAGCAGCCAGGATGCACAGAAAAAAATGCTAAAGGAAGTAGCTGGAGAACAGGTTGTGGTTCAAGAAAGAGAGTGAACCTTAGCTACTATCCGGAAGTTCTAAAGTTTTCATATTAAATCCCTTCAAATCTTTGAAACAAGTAGCATTGCGTCAGTATTAATTTAAAGAAGCTTTATTTGGGTTAGTCCTTTTGTCCTATACACATAATCAGATAGTGGAGGATGTTTATAATCCCCTTGTACCTGCCTATTCTTTCTCTTCCTGATCTAGCAGTGCAAAAACAGGAAAAAGCATCCTTGCTATCTGTGGAAGACTGTCATGTAATACCCAAACTTGCTACCTTCATTGTTAACTGTGTCTAATAAAATAATGATGTTGCTCCTCTGCAGCAAGCCTTACTGCACTCTGGGAATTACTGTTTATTATTGGGGAAGTTCTTTAAGCTTTCCCCAGCCTGCCGAACAATACTAGAAGTGCATATGTTCTGTTGTACATCCTGGAACTCGTAGGTCCTGTCCCAGAAAGTGTTCCATTAAAGGATCAACCGGTCTCAGCAAAAATCTTGAGATGGACCCAGGCTGCACTGTTTATATGTTCTAGAGAGGTTGTTTGTTATTTGGAGCAGGGCAGGGACTTTTTCTCCTGCTTATTCCTAGTTCTTAATAGAGTGGATGGATTCTGACACATTCCAGTCCTCCATGAATTCAGGTAGTACATCCATTGCATTCAGTTCCAGGTAATACTTCTACAAGGACTCAAGTCCCTGCTGTTGCGGTGTACCTGAGTATTGCTGGACATCATAGATGCCCTGTACAGGAGGTTCTCCAAGTTTGTTCTGACAATATTTACAGTACAAAGTGTTGCTGTGTTGGCTTTGTTCTGTGCTCAGAATATATATCAGGGTGTTTGCCATTGTGGCTAAACCCTTTTAAGAGAAGGATCTCCATGTGATCCTTTGTCTAGGTGAGTGATTCTTGGTCCCATCAAGAGATTCCTACGACAAGCCACGCTGCTTCGCAAGGGATGGCTTGCACCTGTCACCCCTGGGCTTCCGGATATTGGCCAAGGCCCCCATAGTGCCTTTTTTAGGCAAAGCTCAAATGACAAACCTACCTCCCTAGAAAACACAAGTGGAAAAAAACTAAGGGTAATGCTGCTCAATGCCAGAAGTCTAAACCTCAAGATGCACGCCCTCGAAGCCCTCCTCAGTATGGAGAACATCGATGTTTGTGCAGTGACTGAAACCTGGTTCAAGGCTCCTGAGAGCACCCCAGCACCATCAGGTTTTACCTCATATCATGCTTTCCGGCCCCAAAACTTGGACCGAACCACAAAAGGAGGGGGAGTATCCATATTCATCAAAGATACCCACACCTCCAGGTTAGTGGCAACGCTCGAAGCATCGGAGACCATCCAGGTGCAACTAACCATAGGCAAAACTGCCTTACAATTTGTAGCATGCTCCAGACCACCCTCTCAAACTCAGGAACCCCACACAGCCTTCCTGAAGACACTGGAGAGTATGAATGTCTCTCCAAATACCATCATATTGGGAGACTTCAACTACCCAAACATAGACTGGGAACATTACTCAAGCCCAAACACCCTAGCCCAAAGGTTCCTAGAATTCATAAACTCAAATGCGATGGAACAACTAGTCACCATTCCCACAAGAGGAGACAATATACTAGACCTGATCATCACAAATATGGGGACAAAATGCTCCACACCGGAAGTATATCCCTCATTGGTAAGATCAGACCATAAATTAATCTCACTGGAAATCCACATCCCGCCCCCACCCCCTGCACAAAAGACCACAGTGAAGAACTTCTCAAAAGCCAACTTCACACTTCTTAAGACTGAAGTGGTATCCTTCAAGGTCCCTGGGCCAGTGGAAACCACAACCCACTCTGCTGAATCCTTTGCAAATGCCTTCTACGGGCACCTTCAAGAATGCATGGATCATGCAATCCCAAATAAAACCAAGACCCATTCCCCCAAAGGCAGGCACCCGGTCTGGTGGACCCCAGCCATAAACAAACTTTACAACAGAAGGAGGAAGCTACTACATGGCAGAGAAAAATCCCTAAATGGGAAGGCATCTCTGATCAGTACTAGCAAAAAACTACGATCACTCATAAAATCATCCAAGGCCAACTTTGAGAGAAAAATCGCAAAAGACACAAAAGACAATCACAAGGCCTTCTTTAGCTATGTTAGAAACCTGGGTGGAAACTCCCAGATATGCTCAGAGTTAGTCCAAAATGACAAAAAATACACTGAACCCACTGACATTGCCAACATTCTGGCAGACAGGTTCAGTGCAAATTTCTCCTCCCCCTCCCCCCCAAAAGGAGAAATAGCTATCCCAGCAGAGTGTAGCCTCCCAAACATCTCAAATGCCCAGGTGAGAGCCGCCTTCTCTAAAGCTAAAAACACAGCATCAATGGGACCGGACGGTGTCCCGGGCTGTGTGCTACATGAACTCCAAGAGGAACTAAACCCAAACATAAGGTTGTTGTTTAATCTTAGCCTTACTACAGGATACGTACCCAAAGAGTGGCGTACGGCAACAGTGGTCCCACTTCACAAAGCCGGTGCTTCTACAGACCGTGGAAATTACCGCCCCATAAGCTTGACGAGCCTGGTCTGCAAAGCTATGGAAAGGATCATTATGGAACTCATAAACAAAGACATTGGGGACCTACAGACATTGGATCCTACCCAATTTGGCTTTGTCAAGGGCAGATCCTGCCTTTTGAACTTGGTCGACTTTTTTGAAACCGTCACTAAGGCCATTGATGAGGGTAAGGCAGTTCACACAGCCTACCTTGACCTAGCAAAAGCCTTTGACACAATACCACACTCGGGCATCATAGACAAACTCACCAGCTTAAATGTAAACCCATATGTCACGAGATGGGTTGCAAACTGGCTCAAGGACAGAACCCACAGGGTCAGAGTTGCTGGAGCTATGTCAGACTCTAAGCCAGTCACAAATGGTGTCCCACAGGGCTCAGTCCTGGGACCCCTCTTGTTCGGCATTTATTTTTCCGAGGTACAGGCAAACATAGGAGGATTGTGGCTGACAAAGTTCGCAGATGACTGCAAACTGGGCACCATAATTGATACTCCAGCGGACACAAACATCCTTCAGAGAGGCCTCATAGAAACGGATAATTGGTGCCAGAGGCATGGCCTTAAGCTTAACGCCAAAAAATGTATAGTCATACCCTTTGGGAAAAACAAGGTACCCACAAATTACCACATAGGTGGTAATCCATTAATCTGGAAGAGGTAATCAGGGACCTAGGGACCCAGGTTAACAGTAACCTCTCATTTGACACTCACATTGCCAAAGTGGTTAAGAAGACCTTCTATATTGCCCACCTTATCATGAAGGGTTTCACATCTAGATCAAGAGAGGTCATTGTGCCCCTGTACTCTTCTCTTATTAGGCCAATGATTGAGTACAATGCTCCATTTGGGATGTATCTTACCCGACACCTGCAGCAGTTGGAAAGACCCCAAAAGTTCCTCACCAAGAGGATAAAGGGTCTTAAACATATGTCATATGCTGCCCAACTGAAAAAACTCCAGCTCCATTCAGTCACATACCGGCTACTCAGAGGTGACCTGTGCCTAACGTACAAGGCCATGTCCAATCTGGAATTAATGGACATGCTCCACCTCAGAAAATCCAAATCCATCAGAGCCATGAGAGCAAGAGACTTAAACCTCAACACAGAAATAAATAGGACATGCTGGAGGGACATATTCATAACCCAGAGGCTCCCTACACTCTGGAACAGAATCCCAATCCATGTTAGGCAGAGCCCCTCACTAACTCTATTCAAGAGAAGTCTTGACGAGTGGATGGGAGATCGTAGGTTTACCCCGGGGGTCATCTCTGTGTCACTACTAGACAGAGGCACAGTAAACTAAACCCTAAATGGGCATAGTATTCTCATCCTAAGGGGTGGTGAAAGCCAAACACACTCTGGCTAGGCTTATAAATGCCCTAGGGCAGATAGCCTAGTACGAACCTATGAACAATCCTACAGTAATCATTTCCATGGTTGCAGTTCTCCGCACGTGACCATAAACTGGCGAAAGTCTTTTCTGACCCCCCCGTTTCAAAGGATTGCCTTAATAGATATAGAACTGGACACCACAGTATCAGTCATTCTTGCTCATGAAAAGTGGCCAGGAAGTCATCATTTTGGTCTCCTTGGTGAGGAAGTAGCACAGGGTTTAGGCTAGTACCCTCCTTTGGCTTCTTGGCTTGATGGAAGTTACAGACTTCATGGTACCATTTACATACTAGAGGGTATGGAGGTTACATTGGTCTGTGCAGCATCAGGGGTAGCAAGCCCATCATGTACTCATGGAATTTTCCTTGTGTCAGACTCTGTTACCAGATCCTAGAGTGGTGGGCATTTTCTACTACCCACCTGGTAGGTTTCCCATTCCTCTAGCCAAATCTGTTACAGGTCCTTTCTCAGCTACAAAAGCTATCGAACAAAATAGAAAGTCCATTAGGAACCTGCTACAAAATCCCCCATTTATTAATCCCTGAAGATTGAGCCATTGCATGTGGTATTTTTGTGGTCCCTACACTTGAATACAGCCTTGTACTAGTCATCTGTGGCTTACTTATTGTAACTGTGACAAGCTGCAGAGTCTTTAAGATAAACTCTCCAAATTCATGGTAGACTTGACCACCACTGTACAACTCTTACAAAATCCAATCTTTTACTTCTAGTGGACCAAAGTGCAACCATCTCCATATATTTCATCTTCAAAACTATTTTTACGAAATACCATTCCTCCAACGCATTATTAATTTTCAAAAATTTCTACTTGCAGCTTTTGTAAAATGTAGACTACCATGCTTTGTGAAGGATTTTTTTTCAGCTTGGCCCCCCCAAAGCCTGGAATTCATTGCCTATATTCACAAGATGTAGATCCACAGGTTACCAGTTTTAAATCATATCTAGCAGGGTATAAAGTGCTGATAATGCTATGTGTAACTGTATTATCTATTAATACTGCATGTTTAAATTACTTTTATTTATTTTTTAATTTTTTTGGTGGAGGGTTGCAACACTTTCACTAACTTCAGGCTTCACAATACCTGAAAATCCTAACCCAACAGCTCCCAATTCTTTAGTTTCTCCTCAGATCCACACAAGGAAAGACCCTCTACTGAGGAGCACCTACCCCTGAAGACTCTTGCTCCACTGCAAACTCTAGAAGATGTATCATCAGGTACGGCAAAACAGAACAGGGCAGGTGAGAGTCATCATACTCTGGCTCCACATCAAGTCTTATGGATTGACCTTACCCCTTCCAGTATGCTGACATCAAGTGTTAGGCTGGGTGGAAGATGAGGAGTGACAGAGTGTGCCACCCCAACTCTTAGAGTGGCCCACCTTCTCATCCCTGCCACATGGACAACCAAACAATCTCCTTCACCTAAGCTCTGGCCTAAACCAGTGCTCAGTGAATGCTCTGCCCATTATGTTTCTTCCCCTCAAAACAGCCGTACCCATCATTCTTGCCTGCGCCAGGCACCTGAGATGCTACTCGAACTCTGGTCACCTGAACTGTACCCAGAGCTTTATCTGACTACTCTGTCAGTACAGGCTCTATTATCTGTCATTGTTAAGAAAAACATTGTTGTCTTAGACATTGTACTGTCTGTCTGTCTTTATACAATACCAAACTATGTACCACCTGTATCAAATGTTAATAAAATCTGTAAAATTGTATTGTGTCACTACATTATATTTGTTTAATATGTCTGTCTGTTTTATACTGTGAATAGTATACTATTGCTTTTGTAACAAACTTGCAACAGAAAATGGGCTGATTGGTTCAGCATAATTATTTTACTAGTGAATAATTTATATAAACTACAAGAAAAATAAAATGATTCACTTGTGGGTTAGGGTGTGCACCTTAGGCTCTGAAGTGGTTCAAGGAACTTGATGTTCCATGGAGGATATTCAGATATGCCATTTGGAACTTCAGGTAGATGTCTCAGCTATGTATACCTTGTAGACAAAGTTGTTTCTAGGAACACTCCTTATTTAGTTTGACAACTATTCCAGACTATGGCATCTCAACAAGCAAGGGAGCATACTGCCATATCCCATGTGTATATATATATAGAGAGGCTATGGTCATGTGACATAGACAAAAGTATCACTTTCTTTTCAGAATGAGGTGACATACTTTCTGAGCTGAAATTCCAGGCCCTTTTAGGAACTACACAATCACAGGCAATGTCTGATCATGTCTTCCAGAAGTAGGTAATTCCAGAGATTAACGTCCTTTCCACTGAGGAGAATGCAGTATTTTCATTATTCTACTTCTTACAGCAAGGCTAGACAAGGGGGAGACAATGGTAGATGTGTTCTCTATCCTGTGGAGTGAAAAGTTCTGTAAATATTCATGTAATTCATACTAATCCCACACTTTATTGCAAATTTCGGGAAAGAAATACTAAAACTAATCTTGTTACCAGTTGATGGTAGAAAAGGGTGTTGTTTCAGGCTTTCAGGAACCGTATGGTATGAGAAACTCTCCATTCCAAGTAGTCACAACTGTCTTCATCTCAGTACCTTTCTCCTAATATAGACCTTTGATCCCACCAGAACTTCTCTGGATATCTCAGACGTAATTGAGGCAATAAGGAAAAAAGATATCTATTTGAGTGAAGCAGTATTTTGTACAGCTTAGTCAGTCAATGAGTAGAGAACCTCTAGCTAAATTTATTGATAGAAATTTGAAAGAGTAGAGAACCTCTAGCTAAATTTGTTGATAGAAATTTGAAATCTCTTTTTAACAATGCCCCGCATATCCTATGTGACTTGTGGGATTTTGTTGACAAATTCAGGAACATAGAAAGTATTGCAGGGCATTTGTTAGTTACATTGGACGTTAAAAATCTTTTTTCTGTCATCTCCCATGGAGTTGGGGTTAATTTGGTTTGGTGATGTGATCTTGGAATCCAAAATACTCTCTAGTAGTGAATATAGGCTTGTTATGGATTTTATGGGGATCATTTTGTCCAATAACTATTTGTTTGGATGGCGAATATTTTAAACAACTTTCTGGCGTGGCCATAGTTGCAGCATGCGCTCCTACTTTTGCAAATGCAGTTCTGTTAAAATGGGAAAGTGAGATGGTATTTAGAGCAGACTTTTACCATTATTTAAAATTATACTATCTTTTTTTTTATGAAATTTTTGTTATTTGGTCTGGTACTTTTGAACAGCTGAATAACTTTATTAGTGAAATGGAAAAGTCTACAGATTTTGAGTTTTTCATCATTGAACAATATAGTATGTACGTTTTGGATGTGGAAATCAAACATGGAAGTGAAGGGAAATGGGTTACATCTGTCTACTTCAAATCTATGTATTGCATTACTTTCTTCACTTTAAGAGCAGTCACCTTTCCATCAAAAGAAGAGTAGTTTAAAGAGTCAGTTTATGAGAATAGCAAGATTAACGTCTGATGACAAAGAATGTTTATGACTGTTTTGATTTGTTAAAGACAATGTTTTTAGATTGCGATTATCCAATTTAATTAATTGAGAATGTATGTGAACAAATTTTGTAATGTACTTCTGCAGTCAGAGTGTAAATTTCAAGAAGCGTGCACACACCGTCGGCGCGGCTCTTTTCCCTTTCTGTACCTCTGTTTTTGCCACTTTAAATCCATATTCTATTCTGCTTATTTACAGTCACAAGGTGCAATATAGTTTTACTAAGTTAACCCAGCCAACTCAAAGCTACAGTTAATGAAGTGTAGTGGCTGTTTACTTATTTTTTTTTATTTCCCATTTGCTCTATAGTCCACCTACACACTAACCTGGAAGGCAGATCTCGGATTGTTTCTGTGGTCACTTTGCTAGCTGTTTCTCTGGCTCCCATGTTGCACCAGTTAGCGCCATTCCAAAGCGGTGTAGAATAATTGCCCGCCCCTCCCTCCATCCAATACCTTTCATCTGGAAGGCATAAAGACCACCAATACACCTGGGTGCCATCTTTGACTCAGTCTAGACATTCCTCCCAGCTCCTAGCGTCCAACACGGTGTGTGCTCACCATGTAAGTAGACAATATTATACAGAGTGGATCTTCTTTATTAGTGGGTGTCTGCTGCTGTTAGTGCATTGTATACTGCCCTTTACTTAACTGACTGTTTTGCTACATTGGTCCTCAATTTACTCTACTGTTAGCTTTATTTTGTCCCACTTCTCTGAGGATAAATGCACTAATCCAAGCCACAGCTGTTCACTGTATGTACTGCCAACCAAATGGAGTGTGTTTTGTGCAGTTTAACTACTAATTTACTCTATGTATTGCCAATTGACGGGAGTGTGTTTTTGTGCAGTGTAATTACCAGCTGTAATCCTGAACTAATATATCACTCAATGGACAATTGATGTTCTTATTGTTAAGCAGCTAGTCAGTTAAATGTTATAGCTAGCGTGACAAAGGCAGTCATGTTATTGTTAAATGCATTGTAATTGACCTACTTTTTCTGATCTGAGTCTACCAGCTTTTTAAATATATGTTACAGGCCATTTCTATGAGTGCTAGCCCTATATGGGCAGCTGGTTAACCTAAGTCTATGCATCTGCTTTAAAGAGTTATTTAAGAGTGATAGGATTAGCCAAACCTGTAGAAGCAGTTGATTTAAACAATGAAATGGTACATACAGTCATGTAGTCATGTACACAAAGGACTGTTTTTTGCTGCTCTTGGAAATTTTAATTAAGTCTTAGCAAACTATTGCAGTAATTGTTTAGTGACACTGCAAGTTTAGTAGATTTCAGACTTATTTCACTGTGTTGATTTTGATTGCCTTTTTCCATGCTCACTGTTTCCCTTTATAACAATGCTTCTATGTTTTTTTCTATATTGTTATATTTTTAGCTTATTATCTCCCTCTGCAAAGCCAACTTTGTAACCCTGACTTGAATTCCCAGATCAGACCCATCACATCTCAGTGACCATCTAACTGCAAGAGTCAAAGTGCTGTTTATTTTTCCCCTCTGAAATGCCAATCAGTGCAAGTCTAACTTGAATTTCCAGATCAGACCCATCACACCTCGGTGACCATCTACCTAAAAAGTCGAAGTGTATTTTTTTTTAATGTACTTCTGTAGTCAGAGTGTAAATTTCAAGAAGCGTGCACACACTCCAGGGTCAGCACAGCTCCTTTCCACTCCTGCCCCCCTGTTTTTGCCACTTTAAAATCCATATTGTATTCTGCTTATTTACAGCCCCAAGGTGCAATATAATTTCACTAAGTTAACCCAGCCAACTAAAAGCAACAGTTAGTGAAGTGTAGTGGCTGTTTATTTTTTATTTTATTTCCCATTTACTCTACAGTCCACCTACGTACTGACCTGGAAGGTAGATCTGTGATTGTTTCTGTGGTCACTTTGCTTGCTGTTTCTCTGGCTCAACTCACTCTGTTTGCCCTTGCTACACTCAGGCTCACTCCACTTCCCTACCCTACCCCGATTCCCACCCCCGACATACACTACACTTATCCCTTTGTTCACACCTCTTTTCCCCACCCAACCTCCTCTCAAACCCCTCCAATCAACAGGTACTTCCTCTATACCCTAATTAACCTATCCTAATACAAACTTTCGCATAGTCCCCCCACCACTTTATATATAAGGTGTTCTTCCGACAACCTAATTACCCTTAAGATACCACAGTATGTCAGTTCCAAAACTAAAATATTCTAACAGCTTCTTACTTATTATGCTTCTCGCACCCATTCTCATCCTTACCTCCTATGCTGCCTCATATCACTGCACCCTCACACACAGCCACCTCTTACCGACCATAACCTACTTTCAAGCTAACTATTCTACCACCTATTCTTACCCTATAACCCCTTCAATTTGTATTCATTCTGACACTACCCACATTCCCACTTAAATCTAAACCAAACACCTACCTCCAAAACAATTGTTATTATTCTTTCAAATTAATCATTGTGAATCTACTACTGCCATGTGACATACATCCCAACCCTGGACCAAACCACAACTCCTTTCTCTCTGCTCATCCCTAACACCCCCTAAACCCCACCCCACAGACTCTCCCATCCTCTTTCACCAAAAAACTTTATATTCTATCTATGAACATTCAAAGTATCATGAATAAAATCTCCCCAATTCATGCCTGGTTCTCACTACACACCCCTGACATTCTCACCCTCTCTGAAACCTGGCTTAAGCCCCACATATCTGACTCAGAATTTCTTCTCCCTGGCTATAACATCTTCCAGCAAGATAGGCTTAAGAAAAAATCTGGTGGTGTAGCAATTCTATGCTCTAATCAGCTCTCCCTCTACCCTCTCTCTATCACCCTTCCAATCTTCCACCCAGCTGAACTTCTCATTGTCACCTGTAAACTGAACAATTACAAAAACTAGCAATTGCTTCCATCTACATCCCCCCAGACAACAACATCCATATCTTAGAGCTCTTTCTCTCATGGATCTCTCAAACTATCTCTTATGAAACAGTTGTCTTGGGTGACATTAACATTGATTGGAATGTCCTTAACACTGACTCCCCTAACAATTCCATTAACATCTACAGCTTCTCTGAGCTAATCTCTGTCCCTACACTTCTAAATAAACACACCAACTCTGGGTCCATACTAGACTGGGTCCTTACCTCCAACCCTAACTCGTATCACAACCTCTCCACTCTGCTTGATACTCCAAGTGACCACCATCCCATCTTCATACTTCAGCACTCACCCCAACTATACAAAACCTAACAGTGCAAAGGCTGCCTTAAGCTCTCAAACTTTAACCCAGACACTCTCAACTACTCACTCTTTATGATAAACTGGTCCTTCCTCTATGATCTCCCCTTCAAGGAAGCTGTCCTGTCCTTTAACAATATCTTTCTAGACACACTTATTTCCCTACCCCCAGCAGGAAAATAAGAATCAAAACCCACTTTGCCCCAAGGTTAACAGAAGCTACTCGTAAACTTATGAATAAGAGAGTGCATGGAAAAAATGGAAAAAATCTAAAACTTCCACTGATCTTCAGTTGTATAGAGAACTTCATAACCTAAGTAAAAAGGGTCACCCTTTACAAAAAAAAATATTTCCAAATACCACTAAACAACCTCACTCCAACTATTAAAAATTCTGGCAATCAGTTAATAAGCTACTACATCCTGAAAGCCCCTCATCACCTAATCTGTGCCCAAACAGCTCCTCCCCTGATCCTGCTACCTTTCTTAATACCTTTTTCATTGACTCTATTCATAATCTAACCAGAAATGTCACCATTACCTACCCCATTTCCCCTCCATCAACCCACGCAACCCCTTTCTCTCTTAGACCCATCCCCACAGCTTATATCAAGTGACTTCTTATCAAACTGAAACATGCTCTCCATCAGGTGACAACCTACCTCCTCAATTCCTAAAACTTGCTGCCATTTCTGTCGACTACCCCATCTCCATCTTAATCAATAGGTCAATCAAGGAAAACATTGCACCTGACATTTGGACGAAATCCTATGTCATACTCTTACGTAAAGGTAGCAACTCAATTGAGCCCTCAAATTTCAGGCTCATTGCCATACTGACTACCTTGTTAAAAATTCTTGAAAAGTGCATTCGTAAACCGCTTCTTGATTACCTTCTACTAGAAAATCTCCTTACCCCTACACAGCATGGTTTCTACCCAAAACACAGTACAGCTACAGCTCTGATATCTTTCACTAATTCTATTGCAAATCCTCATGACAACAAGTAGTTAATCTCCTGCTTGTTTCTAGACCTGTCCAAAGCCAGTGACACTGTTTCTGACTGACTGCTTCTACCAAAACTGTCTACCTTTAATCTCTCCAACTTTGCACTTTCCTGGTTCTCCAGCTATCTCTTCAACAGATTCCAAGCAGCTAAATGACAAGCTCACTTTTCTCACTTCCTACCAGTGCAAACTGGGGGTACCTCAAGGCTCCATCCTTGGATCCCTTTTATATAATATTTTTACTAATGACCTATACCTTTCTTGCCCACTCTCTTCTGTCATTAAGTATGCTAATGATTCCACAATCATCTCCACCTCTAACAATATCACCCACCTTCATACCCTCACTCAAATATCTCTGCACCCTGTTGAAAAATGGTTAACTTCCAATCAATAGTTACTTAGCCAAAAGACAGCTAAACTTTTTTTCTTTCTCCCTAAATCTCTTCAACATCATAAAGCTAGCTTTACTGTCTCCTCTCTTAACAACACTATAATCTGTGTTGAACCTCACACTAAATTGCTAGGAGTTATTATCGATGACCAACTAAATTTCAATCTCCATATTCAACAGTGAATTAAAAAAACAGACCGAAATTTAGGCCTGCTATGCAGGCATAAAAAATTCCTCACAAATGCTGCTAGACTCTCTCTTGCACAAGCTTTCCTACTGCCCACCCTATGCTATGCTGCCCCTATTTTCACTTACATCCAAGCCAATCTTCTATCTAAACTGGAACTCACCTATAACAAAATCGCAGAATTCGCCACTAACCTACCTTACCGCTCTCACCACTGCCTAGCCTTGAAAAACCTGCAGTGGCTAGAATTTCATCATCAAATCCTACTACCCCAACTTCTCCTGACTCAATCTATCCTACATGAACTCTTCTCCTGCCCCTCTCTCTGCACCCTCATCCAGCCTTATACACCCAACCGGCCTCTCCATAGTACCCAACAAACATCTTCTACAAGTGTATATGCGAGTGAAAATATTGGTAATCTCCTGTACAGCTACTCAGTGGCATTGCTTGGAATAAACTTCCACCAAGTCTTAGACAGATCTCTAACCCAAACTCTTTCAAAACTACTCCAAAAGATACTCTCTGTGTATCTTGGACATGCTTATGCAATGACCTTACATAATCTGCGTCTAAATCAGAAGATCAAATGCTAAAAATAGAGAATGCTCTTTTATCAAACTTAAAAATGCGAAACCTTAAAATGTCGAAGGAACAGATCAGCAAATTTTTTCCTAGGGAAAAAAATTTGCTGATCTAAAAAACAATGTACAGGCAAAATAAAGTGGGGGGGGGGGGTTGCCTCCACACACCACAATACCCCCCACACTCACCCAAGTGAAATATACCAACTCCGAGATCGCATCACAGTGGAGAAAATAGCAAAGTCCGGAGAATGGCCCATCAATTTTTTTCCCTGGGAAAAAAACGATGTTCCATGCCTTCGACATTTTCAGGTTTTGCGTTTTAAAGTTGGATATAAGAGCATTTGCTAATTTAAGCATTTGCTGTTTCGATAGGAGCCCCATAATCCACGCCTCTCCTCTAATACTACTATAGCAAACATTTTGTGCATCCACTTTCTGCCTCTGTTTCAAAAAGCCGACTGACAGTCAGTAGTTTTTACTTCATGCTGGAAATTGGCTTTTGCCTTGTGATTATCTTCCATATGATCTTAACATTTATAATATAGTGGTCCTTTCTGTGTTGCAAACCTGACAACATTTTTTTCTGTATTTCTGCTTATGGTTGTATGTAGCTCTGCTTACTATTGTATAGAGTTCTGTACTGAATGAATTTTATTCTGCTTTCTTTTGTACATAGACCTGTACTCTGTAATGGTCAGTTTACTGACCTTTTATAGCATGTTTTTTTATCATGCTCTTAGAAGTATTGTAGTTTTATAATTTCTTAGTTTAGTTATTATCTTTGCTATATGACTATTTATGTTATTGTTATTGTTTTGGAGCTTTACTCCTCACGCCTCCACTGAAAAGGGGCTACTTGCCCAGTCGGACCAACCCGATTAACAAATGTCAAATAAATATCAAATAAATAAATAAATAAAATTTAGTCTGAGAGATTTGTGAAATATGCACGTACAATACAGAATGAGTTGCAAGCCAGTGGTATTAGTGGGACCAATGATGTGAAAGCCAAAAGAAATGACTGTAATTTGGTATTACATTATTTGCTTGATGCTCAGGACGTATGCACTGGCCACTTTTACAAAAGGAATATGATTTTGTGGGACAATTTGAAGGTTTACCATCTTGTATATATAAGAATCGCCTTAATTGTAAAAGAATTTTAGAGATACCATCTATAAAGTCACACAGTGGCAATTTTAAAACGTATAAATGTGGTCAGTGTAAACAATGTGAATATATTGAAAGTAATTATAGTGGGCTGTTATGGGACAATAAATTGCTTGCTGTAGGCAGATACTATTGACCTGAAGTAGTTGTCTTCATTTGGTCTTCAACCAGTGGGTTCCCAGATCTGTATTGGATCCGACTCTGCTGCATATCCAGCATCTGATCTAAGCTCAAAGCTCCTTCCCTTACCCATAATGTCCCTGTCTCCTTCCATCCTTCAGATCTCATTTGTTGCCTGCAATGTCCACCTTAAGGTCTGAGATCTCAGCATACGAAGCTGTGGTAAGTATATTTTTTGGGGATTAAATTTTCTCTTTTCTCTCTATCTCTCTTCTCTACTTTCTACCTCCCCCCCAACATTTCCATCTGTTAAAAAAAAATAAAAAATAACTCTCCCTTCTTTTCCTTTTCTTTGAGTGTTTGTGAGTGTGATGGGCCTGCACGGTATATGTCTGACACTCCCAAGCCAGGTTTCTGAAAGTGTACAGAGTGTGGCCATAAGCTTTCCTCAGCCAATGGCCATACTCTGTGCATAGTGTGCTTAGGGGCAGCTCATCTCCAGACCTCCTGCTCTATCTGTGCTGAGTTTAATCCCCAGGCACTTAAGGACAGGAGGGACAAATTAATACTCAAGGGCATTCTTCCCTCTTTGGGACTTCGGTCCCTGTGCCCCCGGCTTCTGCTCCTGCTGCCTCCCTGACCTCTGGGACTCAAACTCCCGCCAAGAGGCCTGGGGATTGGGACAATTCCGCCAAAAGAGATAGGCCGAGGAAGCAATCCACAGATCGCTCAGCTCTGGCTGGCCTCCCACTTAGTCAACTCCGAGACTAGAATCTCCCTGGCTCCATTCTCCTTGGTTCTCCCCAGAGCTGAAGGAGCCCTGGATCTGGTCGCTGGCTCAGGCTTCTCCTCACAGCTTCTCCAGGCCGGTGTCAGTTGCCTCCTCCTCAAACTCTACCAGGAGCCTTAGTGAAGTAGAGATGGACAGGTTGATGCAGAAGTTCATCTGCATTCAGATACAGATGGAAGTCTTTCCTGCCCCCTCTCCCTGTGGAGCGGGAGCACACAGACCTTTTTCACCCCGATTACTCCTTCTCCAATCGGCCTTCGGTTTTGGAGCCCTTGGATCCGAGGACACTCGGTGTTGAGGGGTTGGCGCTGATGGTACCTTGTACATCGATGCCAGCTATGACCTTGAGTAGGTCAGATCTGTCTGGCTCAGATCTGACAAGCTCTCACAGCCGTAGCCTCAACATTGGATCTGAGGGGTTGGTGTCGGCTCTGAGTGTGTTGGAGCCCAGCCTTCCTCTCGGTATCTCAGCACCTGGAGGCTCGTGCTGACTCCCTCGTTGGGTCAGAGGGTGATGGCTCCTATGGTCCTTTCTCAGGTGGTCCATTCTCCTTCGGCTTTTGATGTGGTAGAGAGGGTACTCTCGATTTTCCTCGAGACCCTTGACCACCTCGTCCTCGAACTCCACCCAGACTCCCTCTGTTTCTGGTATGGTTCCGGCCATCCTGCCATCTCAGGGACAGCCTGCCGCCACTTTGCCTCAGGAAGCTTCTGCTTGGGAGCAGCAAGACATTGGCGAGTCCTCCCCAGAGATCCCCACTGAAGAGATCACTTGGAAATATATGAGTAAAAGGAGGCACTTAGACTCCCCACCAGAATGTCTCACTTAAGACACCGATTTGGAGGAAGGGGAAGGTCCACCCCCAGTCACCTCCCAAAGATGTCTCCTTTGGAGACATCATGGAACTCCTCCACCAGCGAGCAGGATGGTCTGCCCAGAAACCTACCCCAGATGAATCGGTGTTCCTCGAGGCATTTGGCACAGGACCCTCTACTTCCTGGGTGTCCCCTCCCGCAGATCCTTTAGTGGACCTGATAACATCTCAGGTGTGGAAGGAACTGGACATGGTGAAGCCCATCCCCAAATGCCCAGATAAAGTTTTGAACCCCCTTCAGATAGGTCATGCTGGAGAAAAGGGTCCCCGGTTGATGCTATGGTGGTGGCAGCTGCCACTAGCAAAGAGCTCACTCAGGAGAGCTCTGTGGTTCATCCTCCAGACCGAGAGTCAAAGGCGATGGACCATTTCGGGAAGTGGGTGTACGCTTCAGTGACTTTTTCTGTACTAGCACTGAATTACATGGCACATGTGATTCAGCTGCTGCGAGACCCTAGTGAAGGAGATCGCGGAGTCGACCCCCTAGTCCATGTTGGCAGAGGACAAGAAGACGTTTTCTGCTTGTATGGCCACTCTAAAGTCAGTTGCAGACACTTCTATGTGTCTCCTCTCCCATGCTACCAAGGGAGCCACTAGAGCAGCTGGTACGGGTGTTGCCATCAGGTGACACACCTGGAGGTGTCAGTTTTCAGAACCTTTTAAGAAGTCATTTACCAATGCCCCGTATGATTCTCCCTGTTTGGAAAGTCAATATGTGAGACTTTAGTTCAGAGTGAGAAGGACAGGAAGATTCGGTCGGCCATTGGGATCCACTTCTCTGCCCCTCAATGATCCTTTTCTAGGAATCAGCGAGGGCCCAAGAAGATGTGGTTCTGGAAATCTCAGACTTTTCCCTGAGACTCTCAGGACTCACCTTCCCCCCAAGGGCAGAGGGGGCTATGATAAACATCGTCCTAGAGATAGAGGGGGTCTGAGAAATTACGGGTTTTGAGAACCTTTCTTGGACAGACCCGCGCAGCAGCACTGAAGGGTTGCCCGACTGCTCATCTCTGGAGGCAGTCAGGGGTCGTCTATCACTACACCTAACAGAGTGGGAGTCCATCACAAAAGATTGTTTGGATGTAGCAAATTATATCCAGAGGCTATTCAGTCACATTCCTCGAGCCACTTCCACCAACAAAACAATTCCACCCATGCACCGGGAGGATGCAGCACTAGAAATTGCAAAGCAGCTAGAAAAATGGGTCATCCAACACGTCCCCCAAGACCAGTCTGAATTAGGCATTTATTCCAGATTCTTTTTAGTGCCAAAGAAGACTGGGGACCTAAGACCAATTCTGGATCTGTCCACCTTGAACTTGTCAGTGGCCAAGATGAAATTCTGGATGGTCGCCCTTCAGTCTATCCTTCCCTTACTGCAGGAGAACGATTGGATTTGCTCGACTGACCTCCAGGATGCTTACTATCATATCAAGATGGACAGATGCTCTTAGAGGTTTCTCTGCTTCCGGCTAGGAGCCAATCATGATCAGTTCAGAGTGCTCCCCTTTGGTCTCACCACAGCCCCCAGGGTGTTTACCAAAGTGATGCCAGTAGTAGTGGCTCACCTGAGACTCCAGGGCATTCAGGTATTTTCCTACCTGGATAATTGGCTCCTTGCTGCCCCTTCTAGGCATCAACTTTGTCAAGCGAGGGAGTCCTTTCTTCTTCTAGTTCAGAGCTTAGGAATTACCATCAATCTCAATAAATCTTCTCTGTCCCCTGTCCTAATATTAGACTTCACTGGGGCACGATTAGACATAATTCAAACCATGTCCTAACATTGGACTTCACTGGGGCATGATTAGACATAATTCAAACCAAAGTGTTTCTTACTCCAGAAAGTCTGAAACTACATGTGCTTTGCATTCTTCAAACCCAGTCCCCGACAGCGGAAGTAGTATTAAGGGCATTGGGGTCCATGGCAGCCACGATCAATCTCTTGCCCTTGGTGCATCTTCACATATGGATCCTTCAGTGAACACTTGCAATACAAAGGTCTCTGTTAGATCTTCCATTGACTCACCCTGTCTGAATCTCTTGAGTGTGTAGGGACTCTCTTCGGTGATGGATTCTTTCCTCAGACCTGGTTTGGGGATGGCACTTTCTCCCTTTTCCCATGGCCACAGTGAGTGTGGATGCCTCCCAGCTGGGGGGGGCACTGCTCTGAAAGGGCAGTTCAAGGCACGTGGTCCCCCTATGAGACCAATCTGCATATCAGCGTCCTGGAGATGAGGATGGTGCTCTTACCGTTGCAGGCTCTCCATGCCCATCTTCCTTCAGGAATGATTGCTTTCCAGATGGACAATATGTCAGTGGTCTGGTACATCAACAAACAGGGGGAAGCAGATCTTATCCCCTATGCTGTGAGGCCACAAGAGTATGGGAATGGGTGATCTCCACCGGCTGTTTTCTGGTGACAATGCACATTCCGGGGAGGTCCAACATTCTAGGGGACAGGCTCAGCAGATCTATTCTGATGCCTCATGAGTCATCCCTGAATCCTTCAGTAGCAGAACAGGTCTTTCACAAGTGGGGTCAGCCTTGCTGCAATCTATTCGCCTCTCCTTCCAACATGAAATTCAGCAAGTTCTTCACTCTGAACCCCCCTCAGGGGGAAACCCCAGAGATGCTCTGATTCATGCTTGGCCCCCTGGTCTTCTGTATGCTTATCCTCCTCTTCCTTTAATATCCAAATTTCTTCAGAAAGCTCGCAGGCAGGTGAGCTTAGTTATCCACATTGCCCCATTCTGGCCTCACCAAGTCTGGTTTCCCTCTCTGAGGTCTCATCTGGTGGCTCCACCATGGACGTTTGATCCAGTCCCGGATCTCATTTGTCACCCCTCAGAGATTCCCCATCCCGACCTGTACAGTCTAAAGCTCACTGCTTGGCTGCTCCAGTTCCCATGACAGTCAGGACTCCCAGATTATCCTTGCCCGTTGAAAGAATTCTAGTGGCGGCTCATAAGTCTTCCACCAGAAAAGTGCATTCCAGTAAATACGTTTCTCTATATTGGGCCTCTCAGCATGCATTAGGTCCTTTCATGGCTCCAGTTTCTGCTGCGTTGGAATTTTTATCGGGAATTTTTCATCAAGGTGCCAGTTTTTCTACACTCAAAGTTCAACTTGTGGCAGTTTCTAATTATCATGCAGGGGTGATATGGCTTCCTTAGCATCTTCAAAGCTTTGTAAGGCCTTCCTCAAATGTAACTTTCTTCTTTGACCCCCAGTAAAGGACCCTATGCCACCGTGAGCTCTTACCCTAGTACTTCAAGCCTTAGTTTCTCCTCCTTTTGAACCTGCAGCTTCAGTAGATATGCAATTTCTATCCTGGAAGACTGCCTTTCTGGTTGCCATTACTTCTGCCAGGAGAGTTTTGGCACTTCAAGCTCTATCGATCAAAGCTCCTTATATGATTTTTCTTTCACAAGGACAGGGTATCTTTGCGTACTAATACATCTTTTCTACCTAAAGTAGCTTCAGAGACCAACATTAATCAGGTAATCAACTCTTGGTCTTCTTTCCAAATTTTCAAAACAAGGGAGAATACAAATTGAATTTACTAGACATGCACAGGCAATAACATTTCTACTTGCACAGGAAAAAAATATTTCGTAAATCTGACCAACTCTTTTATTTCTTACTCCAAACTCTTTTTAGGGAACCAGTCTGTAAAGTTACCATTGCCCATTGGATTTCTCAATGTATCATTCAGGCTTATTCAGCCAGAGGGATTTCCCCACCAAGTCAGGTGAAAGCACATTCCACCAGGTCTATGGCCACGTCAGCAGCTTTCTGGTCCAGAGTTTCATTAGGTGATATTTGTTCTGTGGCCACTTGGTCCTCATCCCATACCTTCATCTCACATCATAAATTGGACATTGTATCCAGGAACAGAGCATTCTTTGGCTCTGCCGTGCTCTGGAATATCCTTCCATGAGGGCCTCCCAGGTGTCTGACAGCTGGGGACTGTGTCCCACAGGTTGAAGACCAAATGAAGACAACTACTTCAGATTACAGTTAAATTAGATTAAAGTTTATGTACTCACCATAACATTCAATTTGAGTAGTTGTTCTTCATTTGTCTTCAACAGTCCCTCCCTCCCCCGGCCTTGTGTGAACAGTGGTTACTTCCTATGTATAAGGGAGGTGGTCACTGTAAGGTGCTTCTTATCCTTGTGTTGCTTTCTTGTGTGGACAAGTCTCTGTTGGGTTGGGTGATGGTACTGGATTAGACAGCGAACTCTATCTGAAGGGAGGAAGCAGATAGGGGCATTATGGGTTAGGGGAGGAGCTTTGAGCTTGGATCAGATGCTGGATATGTGACTGAGTCAGATCCGATACTGATCTGGGAACCCACAGGTTGAAGACAAATGAAGAACAGCTACTCAGATGGAACGTTATGCTGAGTACATAACTTCTTTTTATACTTCAAAGGTTGTATACCTCTTTAGATGTCAGTCCTGTACATCTTTTATATTGGTAAGACCAACAACTCCTTGAACAAACAGATTTACCAGCATTTGTACAGCCTTAATAGGAGAGAGAGTAAGAGTGCTTGGCGAGGCATGCACTTCTATGTGAAAAGTTCAGCATGTTCAAATTTGCTATTCTTGAGAAAATTGAAGGGGATGATTTTAATGGAGACTGGCAAAATTTATTGTTACATAAAGAACTGAACTGGCAGCTTCGCTTTGACTTGATGTTATTGTGTTCAGGGACCGAACAATGCCATCTCCATTATTAGTGAATTGAAATACAGAGCTTATAAGATTTAATTTGAGCCAACATGCAGTGTTGTTCTTTGATCTAATGTGTGAACATTGAGTTTTGAAAATTTTATTATTTTTTTAGTTTTTAGTCTACTCTTTCTGTGTGTATCTCTTTAAATATACTTGCCGAGTTTGATACATTGTTCTAGATATCCTGCTACAAATAGGGGTGTGTCACTTTGGTTGATTATGGCGTTACAACCATTTTAGGTCTTTTTTACTTTTCTTATCCTGAAGAAATCTCCATTTGGAAGTAGCATTGCACCATAGAGCAGTACCTAGAGGCTTGAGAGTTTTAAAAATGCCGATGTATGGCAATACCCACCCTGAGCTATTGAAGCAGTGGCAGGCATTACATTTAAAAGCTGGGACTTTGATTACATGACACTTCTAATAAACTTCTTTGCACCTATGGAAGAAGCTCTTTTTAGGGAAGAGACGGAGCTACAGAACACTATCTTGGTTAGGTTTACTGATGAAGTAATTAATGACAGTCTTGATATCCTGTATGATAGTGTTACCTGCTTTGAGAAGAGACTGCTATTAATGAAAATGAAAAAAAAAAAAACTGCAGTGGGATGCTACTGATTTTAAAGTCTGGGGCAGTCTTTTCTTGGCTGAAAGTAAATAAGCACAACACTGTCAGTGAAACTACTGTTATTAATGAGAATGCTGCTTCTGTTTCTAATGAGAGAACTATTAACATTGTTCAGAATGTTGGGTCATCTGCTGTAATTGGTATGACTACTAGCACTACAGAGGCAGTGATTGATCCATTGGCTGCTACGGCTTTTAGACCATCGCAAGAGCAGATCCAGGAGTCGAGTCAGGATGGGGCATGTTCGGCAGTTGGTGGTCTCAAAAGACAAGACTGTGATAATGAGAACAAGGAACAATCCGTGAATGGACTTGTGGTCAACCTATCTTCTTATCAGTTGACACCAGCACAAGTGAGTTTACTTAATAAAGGACTGTTGTTGATACCTGCGAAGAGATCGGATATGACTGATGTTTTATTACATTTAAGAATGTTTGCTAGGAATATTACTGTGACTGCTATGTTTCCACAGCAGACTGCAGTTATGATGGATTATAAGAAATTGAGTACATTTATGCTGGAATTACACCCTTGTCTGCAAACTTTTTTAGATGTCTGTGAGAAGGAGCTAAGAAATGTTTTTTCAGATAGGCATACTACTTCTTTTTAAAATTTGAATGCAGCTGAGCAAAATGCTTTACAAGAATTAAAAGAGCTATCCTGTAGTGAAATACGACCAGCTGAAAAAGGGGGTGGTGTGGCCGTCATGGATAGGGAATTTTATTATGATAAAATGCAGGATTTATTGGCAGAACCCAGTACATATTTTCAGATTTCTAAGCATCAGGTAACAGGGATTATTGATAAGTTACATTTTTAATTTTTGATTTACTGATGATAGGGTTGATCACAGAAGAACATCCTATAATACCCATTTTATATGGGTTACCTGAGGTGCATAAAAATTCAACCAGTCCACCAATGTACCCGATTGTTTCTAGTAAAGGTTGGTTAACAGAACCCCTGCCAGTTTATGTGGACAAGATTTTTCCAATGGTCTTTGGTAAGGCACAGACAGTACCTAAAGATTCAAAATCACTTTTAGTGGATTTATATCAGCAGATGCCCCGATTTGTCACTGTGAAGGACTTATATTTTGTGACATTAGATGTAGCATCTTTATTTACAGTGATACCTAATATTTGGGGTGTAGAGAATGTAAGAACTTATTTGTATAGGAAAGAAGTTTTATCCTGAGGGAAAGTGGAACTTATTTGTACCTTACTTGAATTGATTCTTGAGAACAATGTGTGTGTGTTTAGGGGAGAGTTTCTGTCTGCAAAGGGTTGGCGTGGCTATGGGCACAGCTTGTGCCAGTAGCTATGCCAGCCTTGCCCTAGGACAATGGGAGTTATAGAGGGTTCCGGATAATAATATGTTTTGTCAGCATATTTTATATTATAAGAGGTTTGTTGATGACATCCTTATGTTGTGAGGTGGTCTGGTGGAGTTGTCTGAATTTGTTAAATATCTACATTCTACAATTGCATTTCTGCAATTTACTTATCAATTTTCTAATAATGAGATAGCATTTCTTGATGTCATGATCAACGAAACAAAATTGGGGACACTTTAACACTTCTCTGTGTAGAAAATCCTGCAAGAAGAATTCTTTGTAACATAAAAACAGCATGCATCCTTGTCATATACCAAGGAATGTACTCAAAGGTCAATTCCTACAGGTGATGAGGCTATGCAGTGATGCTAATATGTTAAATCAGGCATTTATACAGCTGAAATCTGATTTCTTTTTAGCTAGAAGTTATGCATATAAGGAGATTGAAGTCTGTATAACCTAGGTTCTTTCAGAAAGACAAGGTCAAGGTAAAGTCTATTTTTCTTCTCAGACTAATGTTGATAATATTATGCCATCATGTGACTGTGAATTGTGAGGATTCCCCTGACTTATTCTAGTGATATGAATATTTTTGTGATATTACTGAAAAGAATTGGGGCATTCTGGCTGTTTTGATTGAGCTCAGAGATGTGATAACAGATAGACCAATTTTCTCTTTTAGGAATAGTTTGACTGTAAAAAGACAATTGTGTTATAGGAAAGGAGATGCAATGGAGATACCTAGAGCCCAACGACAGGGAACTTATCCGTGCCGGAGTTATTGTGCCTGCAACTTTATACAAGCTGGTATGTTGTTTAAACACCCCAAGCTAGGTTTCTCAACTGAATATATTTTATGTTAATTGTACTACTAAAAACCTAGTTTATTTATCTTTCTGTACTGTCTGTTATGCTTTTTACATTGGGATGACTAATCACTTCTTTAAGGAGTGCATACTCAAACATGACAGAGATACCAGAAATAAGAAGAATGACAATGCTTTAGTGAGACATGTTATTGAGGAAGGTGATCATCATCATTTTAAGTTTTTGGCTGTAGAAGTGGTAGAAAATATTAGGGGTGGTAACCTGAAGAATAGAACTGAGATGAGAGAATTAGCTTGGATTCTGTCTTTGCAGACAGACCGTCCTTCAGGCTTAAATGAGACTGTCTCTTTAAAGCCGGCTTTAAAAGCTTGGCCACTTTCACACTAAGTCTATAACTTGTAAAACTTTTAGGATATAGTAGTTTTTTGTTCATTTTTTTATATATGTAATATATTAATTTTATATTTTGTATGTATATCATTGTATCATATAGTCAATGCATTTTAAAGATCATTACAGGAAATTATATCAGTGCTTATTTAATATGCAAGTTGTATGATTAAGTTGTTTTTTACTGATAAAGTGATAGGTATATTGTGAAAGCACTCACGTCTTTTTGCTGTTTTTTTACTCTGAGTTTGTTTTATTAAAGTGATTTCCTTCAGCCGTTGTGGTCGTGGTGTCGTGCACTTTCTTGTTTTCTACTTTTGCAATTGTGTTTAAGTACTGTGCCTTTAACGAGCTGGTCTTCCTCTCGTATATGATTTAAATGGAGACTGGCAAAATTTATTCTTACATAAAGAATTGAACTGGCAGCTTCGACTTGATGCTACTAATGTTCAGGGACTGAACAATGCCGTATCCATTATTAGTGAATTGAAACACATAGCTTATAAGATTCAATTTGGGCCAACATGCAATGTTGTTCTTTGATTTAATGTGTGAACATTGAGTTTTGAAAATGTTATTTTTTATTTTTAGTTTACTCTTTCTGCGTGTATCTCTTTAAATATACTTGGCAGGGTGTGATGCATTGTTGCAGATATCCTGTTACAAATAGGGGTGTGTCACTTTGTTTATTATGGCGTTATAGCCTTTTTAGCTTTTTAGGTCTTTTTTACTTTTCTTTACTTATTCTGAAGAAGTCTACCATTGTAGTAGATGAAAATGCTTAATTTTAAAGTTATTTTAATAATGATATGTCAGATTTCCCAGTGCTGTTTTGATCGTTTATTGAGTTATATGTCTTTTTCTAAAATGATGAATAGAAACAATTGTACCCAGATAACATTTTCTGTCTGTTTTGGTATCTCTCTCCATTGACTTCTTACACTTTTATACTCATCAAATATCACTTGCAAATCTTTATTTCCTTTCCTGGGAGAGATATGCAATTTATTTTTTATCTCACCAAATCACTTACACTTTATTTTGTTTTACTGGAGACCAGCTTTTCTAACACTTTTTGATCCTTATTACAACCTTATTCACCTACCTCATTTTTTTTGGTTGTTATTAAAACTGAATCATATGCATACAGTATATTATACATATTGTTAATGTAATATTTCCTTCCATCACACATCTTGCTTTCCTCATTTCATATATGCATGTCTGTAGTACTGTGTTCATTACTAATAGAAATAAGCACATACTCACTGGGCATCTCTGTTTTATTCCTCTCTTAATACTTATTTTTCCTATCCAGCCATTTATAATAATATGTACCCATGAGTTTTCATATTTCTTTTATTACATTAATATTTTTTTCTTCTATACCATATATCTCTAAGATCTGCCACATTTTTCATTACTCACTTTTTGAAAGGCTTTAGCTATGTCACTTGCTGTCATTCTTATCTCATTTTCTTTCACTATAAATACCATTTATTTCATGTCTTGATTTTACACCATTGATCCCTTCTCCATTTACATTGTCCAGTACTTTCTCCATCCTTTTTTGTAGTATTTTCATAAATATTTTATAGTCAAGATTCCGTAGTGTTTCTGGCCTTCACGTTTCTGTATCTTTTCTTTCATCCTTATAAATGCTAACACTTTACCACGCAAGTCTTATTCCAATATTTATTATTTATTTCCAGTTTGATAACCGGGGAAGTCCACTGGGCCCAAAAGCCTGTTTTCAGTGGAGGCCCGGGGAGAAAAGCTCCATGTTACAAACACATTGCACACTTAAAGCTCCGTATTCCTAAAACATTGCACACTTAACAATTTACAAACAAGTAAAAATAACATTTTTATACAATTGTATTGTTAGCATAGAAGAAAAAAATATATACGTAGATATGAAATACACATGAAGTAAATCAGAGGAGAAGTGTAGGAAAAAGGAGGTGCAAAGAATTTAAAGGAGAAGCGATGCCAGGAGGAGGATATAAAAGAACAGTCAGACAAAGATTCATTTTATGTTTGAGGTTAAAGATGCATCTTATGGAAATGGTAAAAGATACAGTTGCAAGAATAGGCATATCGGCAGTGGGGAGGTGAGGATATAAAAGGAATTTACATAGAGTTTAAACAGGGGGAAAAGGAGATAAAGAAGTAGAGGGTGGGGAGCTGAGGAAAGTGCTGGAAGAAGAGGGACAGGAGGGGGAATATTGAAACTGGGATGTAATAGGATCTAGGTAGGAAGTATACAATTCACAATATACCTTCATTCATCTATACATTTAATACTAAAAAGAAATAAAAAACTATTTCATAGTTATTCATAGGTTCATAGGTGTATACTAGGCTACAGGCCCCAGTTTCTGGTAATACACATAACTTGTAGCATCAGATCATGTCACTGATTCATTCTTACTTTATCTCATTCTATTTTTTTCTTTTATTATATAATTTTGTATAAAAATATTTACTTTTTCAGATATTTTTCAGTTTCTATTTTTCTTGCCCACCCATTTCCTCAGTTTCTGTACAAAATGATATTCTATCTCAGTGTCTTCTTGTTTATATTTTTTGTTTCTTTTGCAGTCTAAGATAGCATCATTTTGTCATTTTTACTTACTTTCATAAATAAGGAGAAATCTAGTCTTTCTTTTCTTTCAGAAAAAACATTTCCAATGTGACCTCATTTTTCTTTTTCACTATTCTTTTCATACATCTGTTTTTTCCCCTTATTTTGTCACTTCCTTCTTTTAGCTCTTTCTCATAATTCCATAAAATTTCTTGTTTCATTTTTTTATTCTTCATTCCACTTCTAAATATATTAGTTCTACTTTTTACACATTACCCACCACCGTGTCCAAAATTTTATAAAGCAGTCATATGATCTTTCCATAATATTTCTCCCTTTTATCATTTCTTCCTCCTCCTTTTAAATGCCTTCTAGTCTCTTTATCCCCTTTCCCTACTTCACTAGTTCACTGTATTCCATTATTCCAACCCATACTGCTCTATGATCTGAAAACTCTACAATCTGTACTCCCTGTTATTTATTTCCTACTTTTAGAGTAAACTATATAAATAATTTCAGTCTTAAAAATTCCCCTTTTCTATGTCCATTCATTATTCTTTCCTACTTTTAAATCTCTACATTTTATTAATTCCTGTAACATCTTAATATCCTGTGTTATTTTTTTTTCCTTTTCTTTCCTCTGGTTACAGTTAAAATCTTCTACCCGTACTACTGGCATATTTACTAACACATTTTCTTAATTTCTTCAAATAACTGTTTTATCTCTGTCATGTTAATATGCACATAAATCTCACTATTAATCTTATATCTTTTGTCTCATTCTCATATCACATATTACTACCCTTTCTGGTACTACTCTTGTTACATCCAAAATTCGTATTGCTTTATTTTTATAAGAATTCCTATTCCAGAACATCTCATTTCCTACCAACCAATCAATTTGCCCCCCCCCCATACTGCTTGTATTCTTTTTCTTGTTATTTTTTAGTTACATCTGATATCTAGTAAGCATAAACATCCATTTTATATTTGTACCATTCCACCAGCATGACCACCAAACTTCTTATATTGTTTTAATGCTGTTTACAGTTAATGCTAAAATTCCTATATTATTTTCCTTTTTCTGTGTCTTTCTTCCAGATCTTATTTTTCTTTCCCTTCCTCTAAGTCTCACACTAACTGATTTTTCATTATCTTGTTCTTCTCTTTTCTGCATCTCTCCCTCTTCCTTTTCTCTTTTCTTTCTAAAATTGCAAATATTTTCTCTTCCTGTATATTAATACAGTAATCTCAGTTTGAACTATTTCTTCTGCAATTAGCTCTTCAATGTTTAAACTTTCTTGAGTATCCCCTTCCCCCACACAACCTTCTCTTTATATCTTTTGTAGTCATATTTTGTACTGTTTGAATTTCTTCTGAGCTTTCCTTTTCATCAACTCTTTCCTTTTCTTATATGAGACCGTCAAGCCAGAAGTGTCCAATTCTTAACATTTTCTACAAAAAGGCTTGCATTTTTTGCTGTATGTTTCCTCTCCCCACATTACCCATACTTTGTTTGTTGCAGTCATGTACTAACTGATTTTCATCCCTACAGAAATAACATACTTTGGGCTGGCCCTGGTGCCTAACAAATCATCTTACCATTCACAATTATTGTATTTTTTAATGTGCTGAATTTTCCCATACTTAACATCCAGAGTTACTCACACTTCCCAACTCCCAGTCTATACATTTCTTTCATTAAATATTTTTCAACTTCATGTATTTAACTGCATAGTGAAAGAAAACAGTTTTAACTCGTGCTCAACCATATTTGAAGTCCTAAAGTGTGCATTTATATTATTTTTAAGCTGTACGCCTAACCTCTGAAATAAATATTTCCATTGTCCTACTGTATTTCTTTTTCAGTCTCCTTCATAAATTTTTTCAGCAAGTTGAAGCTTTCAGATGTCACTTCACAAGCATTTTTTAATTAGCAAATTAATTAATGCTTTTATATCTTTAATAGTAAACCCTAGAGACAAAATGATGCTATCCACAATACATACCTGTTCACCTTTTTATACTTTTTATTTACATCACTGGTCATCTCCTTCTCCCAGTCTTTCTTGCCTTGCTGTATTTGCACTGTTGCAGAGGTAAACTCGTAAAAGTGGTAACTCCACCAGCCTTGAATACCTCCAGTGTTTTCCCTTAAACAGCTTTTTCTTCTGTTTCCAACCTGTTTCTTCCTCCCATAATACTCTTTTCACCATGAAACTCCACCATGTTTACTCTCCTTTGTTTGGATCTGCCTGGTTCACTGACTGTATCAACACTTCTCTCCAGTCCTCCAATTTCCAGCTCAGTATCAGATATTTCATCTCTTTTTCCTTCCTTCAGTAAGTTTTCTCCAGCTACCCTCTCCATCTCTGTTGCGCTCTTTTCCATCTTGGAATTTCTGGAACTGCACTAGTAGCGTGCTGGCACCACCTCGCAGCTCTGGAGAATGCTTTACTTCCTCTCCTCTAAAGAGCAAGGGAAGTTTCTTGGTGTCCTGGACAAATTTCCCTTTAGTTAGTATGAATACCACTTTGAGTCTCCCCCTGAAGAGACCTTTGTCCTGGTAGGAATAACCTGGTCAGCAAATCTTTGTCCTCCTTTGAAAACCCTTATTCTTTTCAAAACTCTATGACTTATAGGCATGCTTGTTCTTCATCTGAGACTGTTGGACTAGCTGCAGTGAAGTTCTTTTGTCTGAAAGTATTTCCTCTGTTTGCTTTCACTTGTACTGACATGAGTTTTGAGACACAGGATATCATACTTAGAAAACCTTATTTGGTGTTTTATAAAACTCAGGTTTACCTTAGGATCAGTCCATTTCCCTCTTGAGAGTGGCATCTGATGGATTTCAGCTCCGTTCGTTTTTCTTTATGAAGGCAGAGATCATCTCAGAGCAAGACATTAACATTCTGGCTATGCACTGCAATATCACATCTTAAGTGGGTATATGAGTTCAGAAGAATATAGAATCCTTTAACTCCTTTGCTGAGGGGATAGTAGGAGCTTGCAGTTGTTAACAGCTTCCAAGTGCACTATCAAATGCATCATTATTTTTGCCATCTGATGGCAAATTACCCACAGAAAATTCTGTGACCACAGACCGAGTGAAAAACTGTAATAACGTGAAAGAAATGTAGATATTCTTTTAGAACAAACCTATATGGGAAGTGAACTAAGTTGTACTAAAATTTTATTAAATTAAGAAAAAATGTATAACTAATTCTTTAAAAGATAAATGTAAAGGTAGTTACACTATAATTCCTTTTTAGTAAATATGTAATATTAATTGCTGTTTAAATGAAACTAATTGCAATCACATCTGCAGTGCTTGAAGCATCCAATATGTTTTGATGATGCTACTTTAGATCAAAGGATACTACATTGTTTTGGGCTTCCCCTGAATTATGTAACTGTGAAAACAAGACAGCATCTTCTAAAATTAAAAAAAAATGAATTTAACAGGGAATCCTACCTAGTACTCCTCTAACTACCTAGAGTTTGTTAGCTGGGAGAGTTATAGACTTTCATGTTGTATCATGCACAGAAGGACAGAGATGCTTGTAAGACTTTTGCAGATTCTTATCTTATCTTGAAAGGTAGTGACATACATGGCACAGCATATCTGTAGCTAAAAGTAGCTAGGGTCTAGATTAACTTATAAAGTTTGCTGTATGTCACCTGGCAATTATTCCTGTTTTTGTATTTTCTTTGCAAGTGAATGCTTTATTTATTTCAAGTAAAGAGTTTTAATATTCAGTTTAAGTGACTGTGGATGATGATATATATATAAGTGTTTATATTTTGAACCGTTGATAGCCCATTTTGAAGAGTGACAGCTCAGAGCTAAATGCCACCATTCAGATATTAAGGTTGGCTTATTTTAAGAGGAATAACTTGTATTGTTTTGCCAGGGTGTTACTGTAATTTCTTTTTTTTTTTTTTGGGGGGGGGGTGTTGGTAATGGAGTGTTATCATTACCTCCTTTTTGTGAAGTAGTGTGTGTGTGTGTGTGTGTGTGTGTGTGTGTGTGTGTGTGTGTGTGTGTGTGTGTGTGTGTAGAAATAATTCTGAGCAAGTTTCAACTATTATTAGCAGAAGTTCCCAATAAAGGACTCAACTCAGTCTAAGGTGGGTAAAATCCTGGGGAGTCAGGAATTATACTATACAATTGCAAATTAGTATTATAAATCTTATTTAGGTGTGTAGAAACATTCTTGGAGATGAGAATAAGAAAAATAGGAAAATAATATGTAATTGAAGAAATTAAAAATTATCAAGGAATATATACTAACATGGGAAATAAATGTTGCTATAGAGAAAGATGTAGAGATGTGATATAATAATGTGATCAAACAATATTATGTAAATCCATGTGAAAATTTACCAGAAGAGGTGATTAAAGCCATTAAAGTAAGGAAAAAGTAGAGTATCAGGATTTCCTATTGAGAATAGTAACAAATAAGTTTATGTAACATCCAAAATTCAAAACTGAAGCTAACAGGAAATCCTACCTATTACTCCTATACGTAGCTAGAATCTGTTAGCTGGGGAGTTGTTGGACTTTTATGCTGTATCATGCACAGAAGGACAGAGTTACCTATAAGATCTTTGCACATTCTGTTCTGATCTTGAAGGGTAGCAACATACATGGCACAGCATATCTTTAGCTAAAACTAGTAAGGGTATAGATTAATTGATAGAGTTTTCTGTATGCAAGCTGTCTGTGAAGAACTTCTGTTTAGGATTTTCTTTAGAAAGTTACTCCTGGATGCATATTTTCTTTGCATGTGAATGCTTTATTTATGTATTTCAAGTAAATCAGTTTAAGTGATTGTAGACGATGATATTTATTTAAGTTTAAGTGGTTGTACATTGAACTATTATTTGTTGATATCTCCTTTTGAAGAGTGAGTGCTTAGAGCTAAATGCCACCATTCAGATATTAAGGTTGGCTTATTGTAAAAGAAAACAGTAATTTATGTTCTTTGTTTTGCCAGGGTAGTCAGGTTGGTGGCAGTGTACTGTAAATTTGGAGGGGGGTTGTGGTATTTGAGCATTATCATTACCCTCGTTCTGGGAAGTTGTGTGTGTGTGTGTGCAGAAATAATTTTGAGGAAGTTTCAACTATTTTTAAATTATTAAAAAAAACTCCAGCTCTACTCTGTCGCATATCGTCTACTCTGAGGTGATCTCTGCTTAACATACAAGGCCATGTCAAACCCAGGGCTGTTGGACATGCTACACTTAAAGAAATTCCACTCCCTCAGAGCCACATGCTCCAGGGATCTAAACCTGGTCATCACAATGAACAAAACATGCTGGAGGGATAGATTCCTGTCTCAGAGACTCCCCATTCTCTGGAATAGACTGCCTATACATGTCAAGCAGAGCGCCTCTTTAGCCCTCTTTAAAAGGAACCTTGACGACTGGATGGGAGATAGGAAATTCACCCCGGGGTTCACGTTAGTCACCCTGCTAGACAGGGGACCAAGGAAGTAAATTTCCTGGGAAAAATAGCTGGGGAAATGTTATGGCTAGGCTTGTATAAGCCCCAGGGCTGATAGCCTAGTACCAACCTACGAACCTGTTATTAGTAGGATTCCATAACAAAGGACTCAACTCTTTCTAAGGTGGGTAAAATCCTGGAGAGTCAGGAATGATAATACTAATTTGCATCTGTACAGTATAAAGCTTATTTGGATATGGCAGGTGTTTATTACCTTGGGCGGCATTCTGCATTCACCATATGCCCTTAAGGCCAGTCATCTCTTGCATATTACTTGGCTTGGAGTGGTATGGATTGAAAATTCCTACTCCTGGCTGTGCATCATGATTTTATTGGCAGTGGAAGGGATTTGCATGCCAGTTGGTCATATATCATATTTGTTGGCAGCATTGGGATATATTGTATATTGGACTTGTATAGCTTGTAAAAGAAATGTGCTACAATAAGGTTTGTGTATCTTTCTGCTACAGAGATAAATACTACTATTCAAAGTAGTATATTTTAAGGGTGAACAGTAATTTTCCTTCTTTGGTTTTCCAGGGTGTTCTGGCTGGTGACAGTGTTATGATAAATTGGGTGAAATGAGATTGGTATTAGAGAGTTATTGTAGACCTGCTTTCTGGAAAATATTGTTTGACTGCACAATAATTTTGAACATGTATCAATTAATGTTGGTAAGATTGCACTGAAAGGCTGTGGGCTCAGTGTTTGATTTATTTATTTGTTTGTTTGATATTTGTTGAGATGAGTGAAGTCCACCAGGGATTATAAATATGATCTGATGATGTGCAGTGTAAAGCTTATATGGGTGTAGCAGGTATTAACTATATCTAGGGGAGTGGTGAACATTAACCATATGCCATTAAGACCAGTCACTCCTCACATATTAACTGGCTTGCCGCAGTGTGGATTCAAAGACCTTACTCCTGTTCATCACACATTATTTGGTGTCTGATGGTGGCAGTTTTATTATCATTCATTGTAGACAACATTAGTTATATACATAACTCTTTTCAAATGCTGCTTTAAAGAATGTCTTCACTGACATCTTTACCAAGGTTACTACGTCTGTGGTACATTCCTTCATTTAATATTATTATTTTGACTGTGACCTCAGATGGAAGTTGGGTTCCCTTCAATATATCTGTACCTTAGGACATTGCATTCTGAATCTTGCTCATTGGGCTGCCCTCTGACCTCTTCCAACCTGATGGTGTAACTATATGAGTTTCAACCTATCAATAGGATCAGTCATTGCAGGTCCCAGTGTTAGATTTAATGTAGAACACCCAGTTAACAACTCAGTGGGAATGGAAAATACTGACTCTTGTCTGGAGATTGAACCCAAGACCCCCCACAGTCCATACATTTGCCACTGCCACTGGATCAACAAGGAGTCTCTGGACAGTCAGATACCTGGTTTTCCCCAAGACCAACTGTTTCTCCATTCATGTTGGAAATCACTACAATTATGTTCTGCATTTTTTGCTTGGGTGCTCAAAAAAAATCACCTCTATATCTGAAAATCTTCCTGAGCTTCTCAAATCAATCTCAGACTTCAGCCACAGAGAATCTCAGGATTCTAGGGCTTTGTGGTATCCATGATTCTTCTTACCAGGTTGCTCATGAGAAAAGTCCAATGGTTCTTAAAAACTGCTTGATCTCAACATTCTTATCCTGTAGAATTTCAGATTCCCATTTTGGATTTTGTGAAAATAAGAACTGCTGTGGTGGAGACAACAGACTGCTCTACATCCAGGTATCCCATTCTTTCTTCCAAACCCAACTCAGTCTGTGACAACAGACTCTTCTGATTTTGCTTTGGGGGGTGCAGTTTTAATGGTGGTAGAAGTGCATGGTGTTTGGAACAAAACAGGTCAACACATGTATGTGTGTGTATATATGAGTTTCAACCTATCAGTAGGATCAGTCATTGCAGGTCCCAGTCAACAACCCACCTAACTTCCTTTCCTCTCCACCCAGCAACCCAAACAATATTCCCCTCAATTTCCATCTCAAACCTGTATCCACATCTTTTATAAAAAAGCTTCTCTCCAAGCTAAAGCCAGGTTCTAATGCCCCTGACAACATCCCCCCTTCCTTCCTCAAACATGCAGCTGAAGGTATCGCCCTTCCAATTAGTATTCTGATTAATAGATCCTTAACTGAGTCATACGTACCCAAACTTTGGCGTTCAGCCTACATCCTACCTCTTCACAAAGGAGGCAAAAACACCTCTATTTCTAACTTCCACCCTATCACCCTACTCTCTTCTAGAAAAATGCATCCACCACCAATTCTTACCCTATCTTATTCAAAATCACCTCCTTACACCCACACAGCATGGCTTCCGTCCCGGCCACAGCACTATAACTGCACTACTATCCTTCTTAGAAACTATCAATCAAGCTCGAGACTCTGGACTCATTGTATCCACAGTACTGCTAGACCTTTCAAAAGCTTTTGACACCATCTCCAACACACACCTTCATCATCTGGCTAATCTCAAACTCTCTCCAAACACTCTTTCCTGGTTCTCCAGTTACCTATCTGACAGATCTCAAGCAGTCAAATGGAAGAACTCATTCTCTTCCTTTTTGCCTACATTTACTGGTGTTCCTCAGGGATCCATCCTTGGACCCATGCTTTTCAACATCTTCATAAACAACCTTCACATCTTCATCCCTGACACCACAGTCATCCAATACGCAGATGACTCTACCTTGGTCTGCTCTGCCCCAAACCTTCCTGAACTCCAGACCAAAACCCAATTAGCCTTTACCACCACAGAGAACTGGATGCACCAAAACCACCTTTCTCTTAACTCCAATAAATCCAAAATACTAATTTTTCTCCCCACCAAAGTTTCCTCTGTGGACAAAAACACTTTCAATGTTCTCAGCCAAACTAGCACTGCCATTGAAGTGGTCCCCTCTGCAAAACTCCTTGGCATCACCACAGACGAACACCTCAAATTTGATCTTCACATATAACATAACATAAAGAAAACCCACCAAAAGCTAGGTATGCTATATAGGAACAATCACTTCCTTTCAAACTCCACTAGGCATACCCTGGCAACATCCTTCCTCCTACCTTCCCTTCTATATGGAGCCCCTCTCCTAACCAACTTGTCTGCTACCAACACCTCTAAGCTCGAAGCTTGCTATAATAATATCTCTAAATTTGCCACCAAATCCAAAACATCAAGTCACCACTGCCACAGCCTTCATTCTCTGAACTGGCTAGATCTCCCTAATCACCTAGACTATCTACAACTAACCACCGCTCACAAACTAATATTCTCCCCTAATAAATGCCCAGCCGTAAAGGACATCCTTCCTCCATGCATCCCTAACAGATCACTGAGATCCGAAAACCAAAACCTAATCTCCATTAGTAAACCGAAACGACCAGCTGGCCAGCTTTTACTCTTTTTCTCACTAGGTAAAAAATGGAACTCTCTGCCTACTTCACTTAGGACTATACCCAATACTGAATCCTTCAAAACTCAACTTTTTATTCACCTATCCTCCAAATGGAAATGCTCCTGCTTTCACCCCAATTAATTCCATAGCGACCCCTAACTAAGCACCCCTACTCCTACACCACTATACTCACATACTTATTCTAATTTCTCAAAATAACTACAACTAACAGACTTTAAGTGACTGTAAGCATATAAATATTGATTCAAAAAAAAAAAAAAATCTGCCTCAAGTTCTCTGCAACTCTCAAATGTATTAACCCTACTTGTTTTTACAAACTATATTGTATGTATTTTTACTTTGTAATCTTTATTTGCATTCTGTAACCTATATTGTATTATACTGTTCTTGGAGCTTTTATTCTGCAACCTATATTGTATTATACTGTTCTTGGAGCTTTTCTCCCCGGGCCTCCACTGAAAATGGGCACTTCTTGGCCCAGTGGACTTCCCCGGTAATCAAACTGAAATAAATAAATACATATAAAATAAATATATATATATGTGTGTGTGTGTTAAAGAGATGTTAGCTGTGATCCATGCTATACCATCTCTTCATCATCTGTTGCCTCTGAGACCTCTGCATGTGATTACTAACAACACCCCAGTGATGTGGTATATAAACAAACAGGGGGGCACTAGGTCTTAATAACTTTGCAGGCTGGCTATGGTGGCTTGGAAAGTCACTCTGAAGCGTTGATTAGTCATGCAATCATCCTACATGCTGTCAGAATAAAATGCAGTGACAGACATGCTTAGCAGGGCCATGACAGATCTTACTAATGGAAAGTGAACAAAAGAGTCTTCCAGGAATTGACCTAGTTGTGGGGAGCACCTCAAATTCAGCTGTTTGCCACTTTTCAAAGAAGACGACTAAACAGATTTTGCACCTGGACTCCTTGCAGGCAGGCAAGGAAAACAGATGCTTTTTCATTCATATGATTGAGAATGTTGCTTTATTCATTTCTACCCATCACAATAAAATCCAGGGTAATACTGAAGATTCAGAAGGACTGTCAAGCG
Source organism: Protopterus annectens (assembly GCF_019279795.1). Taxonomy (NCBI): domain Eukaryota; kingdom Metazoa; phylum Chordata; order Ceratodontiformes; family Protopteridae; genus Protopterus; species Protopterus annectens. The sequence goes on from NC_056735.1 coordinate 1,706,901,942, forward strand.
ACCAATTTAGTGACTCCCCTTTGGCCTAGACAATAGTGGCTCTGTTTTCTTATGGAATTGGCCAAGGTCAGTTGTCACAGGCTTCATCACAGATTTGATCTCCTCACACAAGATATGGGAAGTTTGATTCACCCCCGACTCAAACAACTGCAAGTAACTGTTTGGATGATTCAGTTTTGATACCTTTTAGGCACCTTCTTTATGAAGAGTGCAGCAGGTACTAAAGAAGGCAAGAAAACTGTATGCTAGCAAGTGGAAAAGATTTTCTTGTTAGTGTCGCACTAATAACCAGAACCCAATCAGGGATTACGTAACACTGATTCTTAAGTATGTGTGTGCAACTATCCTCTGACCTGTTTTATTCCTCTGTCAAGGTTCATCTTATGGCCATTTCAGCAAGTATGCCCATGGATCCTCCCCATTTTCCTTGTCTTTGGTCAAGTAGTTCTTGAAGGGGGCGTAAATATTAGACCCCCTATTAGACCCCTAGGGAGCAGGAGGTACTTACTTGCTTTCTTACCTTTGTGCTTGGAAAAGTTAGCTTTGTGTCACTTTGAGCTAGCTCATCTAGCTGATCTATGGTTCATAACTTGAAAGACTGTGTTGCTTATTACTCTGACTTCTGTAAGAAGAGTAACTGAGTTGCAGGCTATCATGGTAGGTAAACTCTATTTGGTTTTCCATAGAGACAGGGTTACTTTAAGAACAAATTTTTCATTCATGTCAAACGTAGTTTCAGATTTTACACTGAATCAAGTCATCAGTCTCCCTGTTTTCCATCCAGAATCTAAAAATCAGAGAGAAACTATTCTCCATGCTCTGGGCATGTGCAGGCATCTCAGGTATTGTCTTGATAAAATATTTTAGAAAAGCTGAATAGCTGTTTTTCTTCTGTGATGGAACAAACAAAGGGCATCTCAGGTATTGTCTTGATAAAATATTTTAGGAAAGCTGAAAAGCTGTTTTTCTTCTGTGATGGAACAAACAAAGGGCAATCAGTGTGAAAACAGTCTATATCAAGATGGTTGCCCCTTGCTGTTGCTTTCTGTTATTCTCATCATGACAAATATTTTCCAGGCAGAATCAAGCTAATTCTACTAGAGCACTGTCTTCTTCATTGGCATATTGGAAAGGGATGGACTCTAGAAACATCTAGTGGCAGCTCCTTGGTCCTCTGTCGATACGTTTACAACACATTACAAACTGGATTCTATCTCCAGGCCAGGACAGGCTTTTCTAGGTCTATACATATATGAGCTCCTAGAGCCTAATCTTTTTTCCTCCCGAGATGGATAAAATATGTTAATCTGCTTAAATAGCTATAGGCTACTGCAGCAGTGAAAATGATATCAGTAGTATCATTGTCTACGTTACACTTACCGTAACAGTAAATGTTTTAATTCCTGACTGCTGTGATAGCTGCATCCTCCCTCCATCCTTTTTTATGTTTATAGTTGTTTTTTGAAATAAAAGTTTATGTCTTCCTAACTATTGGGGGTTTCAGGACAAGTAACCTTAAATCTATTTTGGGGGCAAGAAAATCCTGAAGAAACTGGTGCCCAGGCTACTGTTTTCTTTATGTGGAACACGAGACACAACAGCCCGGGCAGATGTGGGGAGGGGAGATAGAGAAGTTTAAAGACTGGCTGTGTGTCATATTCTGAGTAAATTATAACCCAAATAGCTAAAGGCTACTGTAGCAGTGAGGAATTATACTGTTATGGTAAGTGCAACTTATACAACCATGAACTTTCCTAAATACAGTGTGTTCACTATGAAGCAGATTGGTGTTCCAATTTAACAACTATATGGTTTCTTTCTTAGGAATTATGCATTATACCACTAACAACAATCTGTTTTACAATCACTAATTGGTTATTTCCTAGGTCAAAATGTAGCTATGAAATGCAGGTGATCTCAAAAGACAGTGAAACATGTATGCATCTGCTATGTTGGACTTTGTAGACTGCAGCAGGGTTCCTTTTGCTGCTTTACATTTCCGCTTAAATCTAAAGAGAGTTTCAATTATTTTATGGGAGTGCATATTTTTCCCATTATACCTTACATTGCAGAATATGTAAGGCTATATTTTTGAACTTTTCTCTGAGGTTGTTTCTTTCTGTGGTAACCTTTTGCATGCAACAACTTCTTTGTAGTCTTTTTTGTTTTGCATTTATTCTACATTAGTTGTTTATTACTGTGACATCCTCGGGATTCTACAGCAGCTAGCATTTCAGCACAGTATTGGCAGAATTATGTTAATTTTCTTAATTTCTTCACTGACAATAATTGAGGTATATATTGTTGCAGTGTGGTACTCCATTAATAATGGCAGTGACGACTCTTTTTTTTTTTTTTTATTCAATGTCATACATCTTGCATATGTTGCATTTAATATAGTGAAATATGTCTTTTATATTGTCCTCAAATTTTGCCTTCTTTTATTATGCACTCAGTACAATTCTAATTGTATCTACACATGTATGTGTTGCTTTGTTTGGAGTCTGAGTCTTGGCTGAAAGTTCTGCACACCAGTCTACCCAATCCAGTGAAGAAACTGAAAAATAAAATTAATAAATTGTGAAGACCACATTTTTCATAGTGTGCTGTAATATGCTTCTAACTGTTGGACAGCAGATTAGAGATAACCTAGTAAAATCTAAATCTACTGATATCTAGATTGACCTGTTTATTTCTTTTACTTTTACAAATCATTGTTATATACATTTGCCTTTAACTATAAGCATAGCAATGTTAAGAACTGCAATGTTGCACTTTTGCTGAGTTTACCCACTTGAAATACAAACGGCATTACTCAATTTTTCTTTACAACCAGAAAAAAGTTCCTGAATTTAAAACGATGTTTAGCAATCTACCACACTATCCACGTTTTACATTACGTCTGGAGGCAAAGGATCCTGTCCCACAGTCTGTTGACCGCCAATGGCAGGGGAGAATAGAAGAACGCAGAGCAGCACTGCAACAGCAACTAATGTAAGGTCACAGTCTTACTTTTTATTTGCTAATAGATCATTTATGCTTTTGTTGTACATGCAATCCACTGAATTATGTTTTCATACATTAAATGATCAAATGTAGAGTATTCCAAGTCAGTATTTCTGTGTGAAGTCAGCATACAAACTCATAGGTGAGCATTGTGGAATGGAAGGCATTTGGAAGAGTGCAAGCTGTCCTTAAGCATTTAGTATAATTAATGAAGGGCCTTGCTTTCTCATTTAGTAATCAGCTGGGTTTTGGTCACATGTAGTGCACACTACACATTTTATACAGTGCAGCAAACTGCAAAGGCTTGTAATTATGGTGGTGGTGCTGCAGTAGTGTTGTCGCCTCACAGTAAGACGTTGTCCTGTTCGATTCTCGGCTAGAGCATCTTCTGTGTGTAGACATGCGTGAATGGCCGTACTTTCATTGAAGGTTGTGCGTCAGGGCTGGCAGCTCCACACGTAAAAATCTACTGCCAGTCATTAGCGGACCGGAGTTCCGCTGTGGCGACCCCTAACCGGGAAAAGCCGAAAGACACAAGCAAACAATCTGGCATAATACGATTCACCCCTTATATCCAGGGGAAGAGTTATCTCATATCCTCATGCAGTGGCCAGTAGAGCAAACACTGGAATATCTTTTTTTTAACTGTAAAAATACAATTTAAAATAATCCTTAGAATACTTTAGGTATAGCTATTTCAATAGCACATTAATTGTACTAATGTAATTATTTGTTAACTACTGCTTCCTATTAAAATAAAAAAGTGTAACTTGGAAGAGAGATGTAATGCTACTCATTAACATGCCTTTCCACTTCTCTGCATTCATATAGTAATATGCTATTATCTACCTATTTCAAGTCATGCCTCTAGTTTGAAGAGGTATGCCTGGGTACATAATGAAAAGTTTTCTGCTAAGGTAAAGTCTAAAATTTTGAATTCAGCTTTAGGTATTAAGGTTGTGAAATTAATTCAGGGAGTTTCCAAGACTTTTCACCCCCCCCCCCCCCAGACAAATCTCCTATATCCTCTTTCACAGCTAAGAAACAAACAAATAGTCCCTGCTTTCTCAAATCAAACAGAGAACTATATAGATATGTCAGGAGGAGAACAATAAGAAATGAGAATCCTTTCATAAAAAGGGAAGTCTACAACTACAGAATGAAGATGAAGCATTCTCCCCCACTCCCCTGCTGCACCTATCTCCCACAATCTGTCCCAGAAACTTCTATGTATTCCCTTTGGCAACACTGTGACAGACTCATGGGTGTTAAAGGTGTGGTTCAGGAGGGATACAGTTAGCACTGGATACAGATATCCAAATACCTCCTTTCAGGTGAGCTCCTCCCCATGCTCTGAACCAAACATAATTTTCCACAGTTTCTTCAGCTCTTACTCACCCTAGAAGTCATAGAACTAGCACTATTAAATCAAAAGGGCAAAGGCTTCTATTGCAGAATGTTTCCGGTATCAGTGAAAGCCTTTCCTTCCTAAATCTGTATGTGAAAGTTCCAAATTTCAAGATGTTGACCTTTCAGAGTCTGTTACCTCTCATTCCCCTGGGAATTTTTATGGTAGCATTGAATCTGAAAGATGCATTCCAGCACATTCCCATGGCCAAAGGCTTCAGGAAATGTCTCAGATGTTTTGTGTCATGGTTGTATTATCAGTTCTCTGCATTACCCTTTGGGTTATCTACTGCTCCAAGGGTATTTAGAAAGTGTCTAGCTCCAGTCATAGCTCATTGCAGACTGAACAGCCTTCACATATTTCTTTATTTAGATGACTTGCTCATTTTTGCAGAGTCTTTTCCCAGATGTCAAGAGTCATTATTGTAGGTTTCATCTTTTCTGACCAATCTAGAGTTCCAGATAAATATTTAGAAATTCTCCTTGACCATGCCACACAGGATTGTCATTCTAGGATGACTTATCAACACCCTTTCAACAAAAGGCTGGAAACTTTCCAGAGCTTCTCAGCTCCATCTCAGACTTCAGCTAGAGAGTATCTCATGATCCTGTAGTTCATTGCATCTGTGATTCTCATGATTCCTCTTGCCAGGTTGCACATGAGAAAAACACGGTGGTCTCTAAAAAAGCATATGGACTCAGTATTTGCATCCTCTGGAATTTCCGATTCCAGTCTTGAGCTTTGTTAAAAAAAAAAAAAAAAACTGCGATGGTGGAGACTACAAGTAGAAGCAAATTCAAGTCAGCTCTTTTCTTCTGTCCCTCCAAATCAATCAGATTTCGCATGGTGAGCAGTTTCAATGGGGGTAAAGGTGCAAGGCCTGTGAGATTCCTCGTGCAGAAAAAAGCACATAAATATCAGAGATGTTGGTTGTGGTCCATGCCTTAACATCCCTTTATCATCTGTGGTCCCCAGGACCTCTCCATGTGGTTAGAAACAACACCACAATGATGTGGTACATCAGCAAGCCTAACTTTCTCCCCCAGTTCTGGCTGACAGTGATGGCTTGTGAGGTAGCTATTCAGCACTCATTAACTTTCCAAGTATCATGCATTGTGTCAGAGAAAAACAGAGTGGCAGACAAGCTGAGCAGGACCAGAACAGACCCTCACAAATGGAAACTGAATGAGGGGGTCTTCCAGGAATTCATCCAGTTGTGTGGAACACCTCAAATAAATCTGCTTGCCTCATTTCAAAACAGACAACTAAGCAGATTCTGCTCCAGGACTCCTTGCAAACAGGTCTGGAAAAGAGATACTTTTTCATTCCCTTGGACAGGGATGTTTCTTTACACTTTTCTACCCTTTCCCTGATACTCAGAATAATTGTAAAGATTCAGAAGGGCTCTGCCAAGATCATTGCAGTGATTCCCTTCTGACCAAGGCATCAGTGGCTTTCATTTTTTTATGGAACTGGCAAGGGTAAATTGCCACAAACTTTCTCACAGATTGGATCTACTCACATAAGACAGGTGGAGATTGAAATTCCCCAGTCTGAAACTTCTGCAACTCACTGCATGGATGATTTAATTTTAATACCTTTAGGCACCCTTTTTTTTCAGAGGACATGTAGTAGGTACTAAAGGAGGCAAGGAAGCCTGCCACTAGAAAATCTTATGATAGCAAGTAGAAGAAATGTTTGCATCTATATCATATTGTCGCACGATGAAAAGAGCGAACACTCTTTCATCAAACCGATAATATCAAAATAACAAAAAAGTGAACACACGGAACAGTGAATTATTTCCCACAAAAAAAAAAAAGTTTAAACACAAAATGAAGTGCGGGGGCTTTGCCACCCACACCCCCCAATATGAGGGGCTGTGTCCCCCACCCCCCCACTTAAATATACCAACTCTGAGATTGCATCATAGTGGAGGAAATGGCAAAGTCCCAAAGACAGCCCACCAATTTTTATTCCCTGGGAAAAAAATCGGTTCCGTGACCACTTTTTTCTCCTTTCGACATTATCAGATCGATGAAAGAGCGTTCGCTCTTTTCGTTGTCCAATAATGTGATATAGACCCAGATTTTCTAGGTTGTGCCTATCCAGTAACCATGGCCCTGTATGAGATTATGTAGAACCGACTTTTAACCAGACCAGTAACCAAAACAACAAAAGTTCAAAGTGGCACAAACACTCCTGTTGGTGATATATCTTCCTTAATAGTATAAAAAGTTAAGCGTTTTTGTCCCTCAGTGTGGGGACTTCATCAGAATTAAAGAAACAACTGTTCCAGGGTCTATATTATGTTGTTGAAAGGGCTGTTCATCAAACACCCTTTCATTGACATGCAAACACCAAACTACCAAAACTTCGAACAGTCGCATAAGTGAATTTCTTCCCAGGGGAAAAAAATCGCTTGGCCAACAACAAAGAAAACAAACTGTCACACCCTACAAAGTAGGGGGCTTTGCCCCCCAAATCCCCCCCCCAAATTAATTGTACTAACTCTGAGATTGCACTACAGTGCAGGAAAGGGCAAATTCCCAACAATGGCCAAGTGATTTTTTTTCCCCTGGGAAAAAATTCACTTATGTGGCCATTCGAAGTTTTGGTAGTTCGGTGTTTACATGTCAATGAAAGGGAGTTCAATAAACAGCCATTTCAACAATGTAAATGGAGCCTATTACATCACTTCCTTTATATCTCCTTATATTAACAAGGAAAACACACTCCCTCTATACCATAAATGATGAACCAATCAATAATTTGAAACTGTCAGAAATTTAAATATATTTAAATAATTTAAAATTAAAATACATAAATGCATCCATTAAAACGCATCTCTGATAACATTTTAGCTAAATACCTAAATAAATATATATCATGTATTAAAACAAAAACGAGGAATGATAAAATGTTTGTCATACATTAAAACCCCTTATCAAATTAATAAACAGTAAGTGATCAATCCATTGCTTCAAAAAACATATTTTTATAACTTAAATGACCTTAAACAGGCTGCAAGGAAACATGTTCATTTAAGCTATAGGGTAAAATGGCATTTAACCTAAGCTGATAAAGCAGTTCCTTGTACTCCAGTTTAGTTTTCCATTAACCCACCATGTGGGTCCTGAACCACTTTTTCCAGAATTCCAAACTTGAAGTCAGCAAACCCTTTACAGTTAAATGTATGTTTAAAAAGAGCACTATTTACATTCTTGTTTTAAATATCATAATATTGCTTATAAATCCTTTTTCTCATCCACCTTTCAGTTTTACCAGCATAAAAACTGGGGTACACTGAACAGACCGCAATGTACGCAACTCTTGAGAATGATTTGCGTTGTACAGTGAAGTTGCAGAGTGGTAATTGTTCAGCATCAGGCACTGTAGTTGCAGAATTGGAGTACAAGGGACTACTTTGGCAGCTTAGGTTAAATGCCATTTCACCCCTGGCTTAAATAAACATGTTTAAAGCAATGGATTGATTAGTTACTATTTATTAATTTGGTAAGGGGTTTTAATGTATGACAAAGTTTTTATCATTCCTTGTTTTTGTTTTAATACATGGCATACATTTGTTATTTGGGTATTTAGCTAAAATGGTAATCAGAGATACATTTTAATATATATATTTATGTACTTTAATTTATTTAAATATATTTAAATTTATGACAGGTTCAGAGTATCATTGATTGGTTCGCCATTTATGGGATGGAGGGAGTGTGTTTCCTTGTTAATGTATGTAGATGTAAAAGCAGTGATGTAATAGTTGTTTCTTTAATTCTGATGAAGTCCACATGGTTGAGTGGCAAAAGTGCTTAATGTTCTTATACTATTAAAGGTGATATATCATCAACAGGAGTGTTTGTGTCACTTTGTTCTACTCCTACTGGTGTCATTTTTGTTCTTTTGGTTATTATGTACAACCGGTTCTGAAATATTTGTGAGAGTTACTTTCCTCTGGCCTTTCTTATTCCTCTGTCAAGTATCATCCTTTAGCCATTTCAGCATGTCTGCCCATGGATACTCCTCTATTATCTCTTTCTTTGGTCAAGCAGTTTTTTAAAGGGATTTTGCATCTTAGGCCACCTAGAAAACAGGTGGCTTCTTCGTGGGATGTTAACATTGTGCTGGAAAAGTTAACCTTGTCTCCCTTTGAACCTGCTCATCTGGCTGATTTATGGCTCATGTCTTGGAAGAGTGGGTTACTTATTACTCTGAAATCTTCCAGAGGAATGTACAAGTTGCAAGCACTCATGGTGGGTTAACCCTGTTTAGTTTCCAACAGAGATAGGGTTACTTTAAGAACAAATCCCTCATTCATGCCAAAAATGGTTTCAGAGTTTACATTGAACCAGTCTATCAGTTTCCCTGTTTTCTTTCCAGATTTAAAAAAAAAACAGGGAAAAAAGATTCTTTATGCTTTGACATGCACAGTTTGTTTGTTTGTTTGTGTCTTTCGGCTTTTCCCGGTTAGGGGTCGCCACAGCGGAACTCCCGTCCGCTAATGATTGGCAGTAGATTTTTACGTACTGGCTTGCCGGGCCTAACGCACAACCTTCAACGAAGGAACGCCCATTCACGCATGTCGCCACACAGTTAGGAGTTTGGCATGGGAGACCATATTGAAGCCCTTTGAGAGATCTAGGAACAGAGTGGAGACAAGGTTGCCATTGTTCTGGTGTTGATTTATAGTATTCATAAAACTAATAAGGGTTGTGGTAGTACTGTAATTGGAATGGAATCTGTGTTGGGTGTTGGTCAGCAGTTTATTACTAAGCAGATAGTTCATTATCTGGGAATGTATACATTTTTCGACGATTTTAGATAAGGGAGATAGAATGGCAAATGGAGGGTAATTAGATAGTTCCACTGAGTTGCTCCTTTGTGAAGTGGTATTATATGAGAAATTTTCAGCAGTGATGGAACGCGTTGTTCTGACAAAGAGTAATTAACTAGCAGGGAAATGGGATATGAGATGGCTTTGGCTGCAACCTTGAGATATTCTGCAGGTAATTTATCAGCAGCCCAGGTTGTGAGTTTAAGTTTATTCAGATATTTATATATTGTGCTAATAGGGACAGGTTGTATGGTTGTAAGCATATGAGACTAGTAAGACTTATGGGTTTGTAGTTTCCAGAGTATGTAGATGGCCCACTTTTGTACATAAGGAGGACTGTTACTATTCTTCATTCTTGAGGCAAAAAGCCTGTTTGGATGCAGTAATTAAATAGCAATTACAGACTGCCTGATATATCATATTTCCTGCCATTTATAAAACATCCTGGGATATTGTCTGTGCCCATTGTTGCAGTATTCTTGGCCTTAGAAAGAGCATTAAGGTCCTGTTCCCTAGTAATAGCGGAGGAGTTTTAGTCGTTTGTTAGTTAGCTTGCTTGTTTATTCTGCTGTAACCAAAACTGACCAGTCAAAAAGGAGCTCATCATTTCAATATATAAAACAGAAAAAAAAGCACACACAAACTTTCTCAGCACAATCTCAGTCATCCAGAACAGCACTGGATCAGTCAGATAATCAGCAATTTTAATACAAAAGGTCTGATGAAGTCCAAGGTGTATTAGGATGAAAGTGCTTAACTGTTCCATATTAGAAGATTTTTTTTTTTAATAGAACTGCTGTCTCTGCAACGGGTCCGGTGCTCTTCTGGATGACTGGATGTGTTGAGGAACTTTGTGTGTTTTTCGTAACCGAAACTGACAATATTCAGATAACCCCAGACACCTAATACATGTACATATGTATTTTATAAACAATCACATAATGTCAGTACAACAGAGAAAAACTGTAACATATGTAGTGTTACACAGTTATAAAGTAGTGTTCTTTTACTTTCATCCCAATCTTAACACCAGAACGGTAAACAGAAAGGGGCTATCTTCTTGAAGGGTAGGGAGACAGGCACTATTCCCAAATATGATTTATGTGTCACCAAATTTTTTCTAAGTTTATTTAGAACTAGCATGTTTTCTTCAGCTTTGAGCATTAAGCCTTATACACAACGTATTTCTTCTTTGAAAGAAAACAATAAGACTAAATTTCTTTCCTTACTCATAATTTGCTTTCAGTCCATCAGTGGATTAAAAGGTTGGAAAAGAGCTCTAAACTTCACTGCAGAACATTTAGAACCTGGCCTCTGACATAATTTAATTATTTCTCCCTCAGTTATTACAGCACAGTCTTGCTCAGGTAGGACATTTTCAAAGCAGGAAGGATTAAGCTGAGGAGAAAGAAGTGTAAAAAAATGATAAAAAAAAAAAAAAAAAGAAAGAAATTACTCTGTCCACGTGTGTGTGTGTGTGTGTGGGGGGGGGGGGTCAGAATCGGGTGATCAGGGGAGTTCTGGCATTGGTGTGGCAGGACGTGGGTAACAGTGGGTACCAGAGTCATTTCCCAAGGATTCTGTTTGACAGTGTCCCAATTAAATAAGGGTATGAAGACTAAACTCTGAAGAAGAAGAGGTATAACCCAGAGTCATCCATGTAGGTGCATAGATAAATAGAAAACTGGATCCCATTATGATAAAATAAAGCATGCATATTGTCTATCTTTCTAAGTACTGTTCCTCTTTCTGTGTATTCTCATGTGCTTCTTCAGTTTCTAGATCTGCATGCTTCCAGAAATATCCCCATGTCAATATTAACCATTCAAATCACTTTTTTAATAATTTAATCAATATATTTGCTTCTGTGCTTATTGGCAGATTCCTGTCATCATGCCTATAAAGTAAGCAGTTTCATTACCTAATACAGGTAAATCATCACTTAAACATACAATGTTAAGTTGTCAATCTCGCCTTCATTCTTGCTTGATGGGTTCGGAGCCGATCCTCGGCTCCGACTCGGCACTTGCTTTAGCTCGAGAACTCCTTTTACCAGCTCGAGGCAGCCCCATATCCCATGATGCAAGGCAGGAAGTACCCAGATCTCATTTGCCGCTTCGCTTGGGAGGTCTTCTCTTTACCAGCTCCTGGTAAGTAGTTCACATTTGTGATATTTCAAGCCCCTTTTAGTTTAAAACTAATTTTTTGATAGTTTAATTTTAATTCTACCCTTTTTCTGACAGAAATCCCTGTCTCTTTTAATTTTTTTTGTTAGTCAATTTTCCCTATCCCATCCCCCCCCCCTGTTAGGGTGTGTGTGTTGGTGTTTTTTATAAAATACCTCTTGGTATTTGTTTAATTTAATTTTGACTGGTGTGTCTGTGTGTGTTGTGTTTAGGCACCATGTCTAAGGAGAGGGTTTCAGGTTTTAAGAAGTGTGACTCGTGCTGTCAGAAGATGTCTCTGACAGACGGTCACACTTCTTGCCTGTACTGTTTGGGCCCTCTTCACCTGCAGGACTCCTGTGCTATTTGTCACTCCTTCAGCCAGAGAGTCCTGCAGGAGAGACGCAACAAGTTGATTCTCAGGGGTCTTCTTAAGCCGGAGGGCTCTCCGGCTAAGTCGGCTCCACAAAAATCAACAAAAACTGCCAAGGCCCAGGCTTCTGTTTCTAAGCCTGCGGCCTCGGCTCCGACTCGTATTGAGTCGAGATCGGCTCCGGCTGGAGCCGATTCTGGATCCACAAAGCTTTCGGTGCCGATGGCTATCGGTGCCGAATCTGTTTTGACCACTTCGATGTCGGCTCCGATCGGCTCCGACACCCATGTGGCGCAGGCATCGGTGTCGGCTCCGATCGGCTCCGACACCGTTACTTTGGTGGCTGTATCGGCTCCGGCTGGAGCCGATACATCGAGACGTTCTGTCGGCCCCGAGAAGTCGGTGCCGACAGGATCAGTAGTATCGGCTCCGATGGCCCATTCCAGGAAGAGGTCGAGGTCTCCTTCCTTGGAGCCGATACTTTCGGCTCCCGCCTCTTCTATCGGAACGGAGCCATCGGAGCCGATCTTCAAGGTCATCCAGGTTGTCAGATCATGACCTAGAGAGAGTGGTCAGTAGATTACTCAAGTCACAGGTACTGGCCCAAATGTTGCACAGTCCGTCTCAGCAGACGACTGTTGGTCCACACCCCGTTACAGTTCCTCCTTCAACTCTACCCCAGAGCTTGGAGTTGGAGTCTTCGGCATGGTTACTGCTACGGCTGGATGACGGATACCACCTACTCTTCCTTCAGACTCTACTCTTATCTCCTCTTCCTTAGAGGGATTCGGTGGTCGGGCTTCCATGGTCTCCTCCGAGGGGGTGAGTGGCATCGGACCCTTGTTCGACCACGCTCTTCCCCTTGGAGCCTCGGCCTTGGTGAGCTCGGCTCCGACATCTGCCTCGGAGACTTCCCTTCGGTGGTTCCTGGAGTTCCTAGCTCTTGGAGCGGGTTCTCTCGGACCTGCCTGGGAGGGAGCATTCGAGGTGATGAAGAGTGTACTGGCCACTGGTATCAGTCAGCAGTCTGTTCCCGTAGCTCCTCCCTCTATGGTACCTGTTGACATCTCTGCCACTTCTCTTGCTACAGGACCCAGAGATCCTCCGCCTCAGGTTTCCCCATTGGGAATTTCCCCTCTTCCGAGGATTCTCCTGATGTTTGGGAGATCCTCCTAGGAAGAGGACTTGTAAGAGGAAGCATGTAGACTCCCCGAGTCTGTCACTGGATACTGACTTTGATGAGTCAGAGGGATCCCCTAGATCCCCCTCTGAGGATGTCTCCTTTTCAGACATCCTAGAACTTCTCAAACAGAGGGGAAACTGGCCCACCAACAATCCCTCTGAGGATGAGTCAGTATACCTAGAGGCGTTTGGATCTCGGCCCTCCACCTCCTGGGTGTCTCCGCCTTTCGACCCCCTTATGCAGGTTATTGCACGAAAGGCGTGGACAGCTCCTGACTCTGTAGAGCCAGTCCCTAGGAGGCCTTCTAAATTTATCACTGCCCCTAGTGACAAACAATTCCTAACCAAGGGTGTCCCCGCAGGTGTGGCTCTTAGACGCCAAGCCTGGATGCGGCTATGTGATTTTGCGGATCCCTTTAAGGCGTCCTTCACAAATTCTCCCTTTGATGGGTCAGCTTTGTTTGGCCCTCAGGTGAAGGAGACCTTGACCAGGTGTGAGCAGGACGGCAAGACTCTTTCTGCTGTTGGAGTCCGTTTTTCCACCCCTTCTAGGCCTTATCCCAAAGGACAGAAAGGTGGGAAAATGTGGTTCCGTAAATCCCAAGGAGTCACGCTGGATTCACGTGGTCAGTTTACCCCTAGAGGCAGAGGGGGTAACAACAACAGACGCCGCTCTAGAGGCAGAGAGGGTCCGAAGAACCAGGGAAACAGGGAGCCTCTCTCTGATAAGCCCTTTCAGCATCCCTGAGGTGTTGCCCGGCTGTCCCTCCTTGGAGGCAGTCGGGGGAAGATTATCACTGTACCCAGAAGCCTGGCATTCCCTCACTCAAGACAGATGGGTACAGTCGATCATATCCAAGGGTTACATAATTCCTTTCGAGGAAAATTCCTTCCCCTCAAGTTCCCTTCCAGATGTACCACCCGGTCTAAGGGACATTGCAGAGTTAGAAATCGCAAAACTACTGCAAAAAAGAGCCATTCAGCCAGTTACAATAGACCATTCAGAGCTCGGAATCTACTCAAGGTTCTTTTTGGTCCCCAAAAAGATGGGAGACTGGAGACCAATATTGGATCTCAGCAGACTCAACAAGTCTGTCAGGAAGACAAGATTCCGAATGGTCACTCTTCAGTCAATTCTGCCCTTCTTACAGAAGGACAACTGGATGTGCTCAATAGATCTTCAGGATGCGTACTATCACATCAAAATTCACAGACGCTCCAGGAGATTTCTCCGCTTTCGGCTGGGGTCCAGTCATTTCCAGTTCAGAGCCCTGCCCTTTGGTCTCACTACAGCCCCAGAGTGTTCACCAAATGCATGGCAGTGGTCACGGCTCACCTGAGACGTCAAGGATTCCAGGTGTTTCCGTATCTCGACGACTGGCTCCTGTCAGCCACCACCAGGCATCAGCTTATACAAGCCAGGGATTACACAATAGACCTTTGTTCTCATTTGGGCATCTCAGTCAACTTCGAAAAGTCATCCTTATCGCCCTGCCAGTCTATTACCTTCATAGGCGCAAACTTAAACACTGTTCGGATGTCAGCTACCCTTACAGAACAAAGAGTTTCAGACATTCAGACTCATGTCAGGATCATTCTGGCCAGCAAGAAAGTACAGGCCAGAATGGTTCTAAAGGTATTAGGTCTCATGGCTGCGGCCATTACTCTTCTTCCCTGGCTCGATTCTACATGCGCCTCCTTCAGTGGATGCTGTTCACGCAGTGGTCATACCAGCAACTCCCAATGCGTCACCAGATTCTGGTGACACAAACATGCAAAGAACATCTTGCTTGGTGGATCACATCGTCTCAGGTTCACCAAGGCAGGTGCTTTGTACCTCCGTCCCCGATAGCCACTGTCACCACGGATGCCTCCCTGATCGGGTGGGGGGGGTCATTATCAGGGCAGGATGGTTCATGGGACGTGGCAACCGTTCGAGTACCATCTGCACATAAATGTCCTGGAGATGAGAGCAGTGCTTTTAACGTTGCAAGCCCTCAACGACTTTCTTCCTGTAGGGACAATTGCAGTCCACACAGACAACATGTCTGTAGTTTGGTATATCAACAAACAGGGTGGAACCAAGTCCTACCCCTTGTGTCGAGAAGCGCTCAGACTTTGGCAATGGGCGATCTCCTCTCATCGGTTTCTGGTAGCAACGCATATCCCTGGGAAAACCAACATTATAGCGGACAGATTGAGCAGAGCTATTCTCATGCCTCACGAGTGGTCTCTCAAGCAATCCATAGCGGAAGAGATTTTTCTGGAATGGGGTCGTCCATGTTGCGATCTTTTTGCTACTCCCCAAAACAGCAAATGTCCAGACTTCTTCAGCCTCTTCCCTCTATCAGGCCATCCCCCCAGAGACGCTCTGACCCAGGATTGGCCCCAGGGACTTCTTTATGCCTTCCCTCCATTTCCTCTGATCCCTCAGGTGATCCAGAAAGCTACCGTTTTGAGAGCCAAATTGATTCTCATTGCCCTTACTGGCCTCGACAAGTTTGGTTCCTGTTCCTCCATCATCACCTTTTGGTGCAGCCGTGGCATCTGGACCCAGTGCCAGATCTACTGATTCACCAATCCGGTCAGCTGCACCGGTCAATACCTTCTCTCAACCTCACAGCATGGTTGCTCCACTTCCTTCCTTAGCCAGGCTTCCTTTGATCTCTAACCCAGTTAGAGATATCATAGTAGTTTCACTAAAATCCTCTACCAGGAGGATTTACACAAGCAAATGGAACGTTTCTCTTATTGGGCTAAGGCCCAAAATATTGATCCTTTTACTGCCCCTGTTCAGGCAGTTCTGGACTTCTTAGCAGAGATTTTTCATGCAGGCTCCTCTTCTTCCACAGTCAGAGTTCAGTTGGCTGCTATTTCTAATTTTCATGTCGGGATAGCAGATCATAATATTATGTCCCATAGGCTCTGCAGGGCCTTTTGAAAGGAATTTTCCTACTAAAGCCTCCAATCAGGAATCCTCCTCCTCAGTGGGAAGTAAATTTAGTGGTGACATCCTTGATTCTTCCAACCTTCGAGCCAGCTGTTTCTTGTTCCCTAAAATATCATTCTAGGAAAAGGTTATTCCTAGTGGCTATTAGATCTGCCAGGAGGGTGGCTGAACTTCATGCTCTTCGGTTCGACCCCCTATTTGATTTTTCACAAAGACAGAGTATCTTTGAGAACTAATCCATCCTTTTTACCTAAGGTCGCTTCAAAAACAATCTGAATCAATCCATTGATCTCCTGTATTTTTCCTAACTATTCAGATAGAGCTGAACAAAAGCTACATTATCTTGACGTCCACCGTCAGCTTAGATATTATTTGGACAGAACAAAAATTTAGAAAATCTGATCAACTTTTTGTTTCCTATGCGGATAATAAAAAGGCCTTCCTGTTTCTAAAGTGACTTTGTCCAGATGGCTTTCTTCGGTCATCACTGAAATTTATACGATCAGGGGAAAACAGCTGTGCTCAAAACCTAAAGCACATTCAACTAGGAGTTTAGCTACTTCTACAGCCTTTCAAGCTAGACTGCCTTTGGACACTATTTGTGCAGCGCCACTTGGGCCACTCCTCACACTTTTGTTTCCCATTACAAATTGGACTTGGCCTCCAGGGACAGAGCCAGTTTTGGCTCTACAGTCCTCAAGAGTTTGTTCCATTGAGCCACCCAGGATAGAGGTGCTAGGGACGCGGTCCCATCAAGCAAGAATGAAGGCGAGATTGACAACTTAACATTAAGAAGTTATGTACCTACCATAACGTTCCATGTTAGTTGTCTTCTCGCCTTCTTTCTTGCGACCCTCCTCCTTCCCCTGGCCTGGACAGACCTTGTATAAGAAACTATTATGCTAAAGACCATTCAGACCTGGTCCTTTTTCCATCTGTAAGTTTCTTCTTCCTTTGGGAAGTATTTTATGCTTGGTGTTATTGCCCTTTGTCAACAAACGAGATCTGGGTACTTCCTGCCTTGCATCATGGGATATGGGGCTGCCTCGAGCTGGTAAAAGGAGTTCTCGAGCTAAAGCAAGTGCCGGGTCGGAGCCGAGGATCGGCTCCGAACCCATCAAGCAAGAAAGAAGGCGAGAGAAGACAACTAACATGGAACGTTATGGTAGGTACATAACTTCTTATTCAACTCACCTGTTGAAGTTCAGAAGTATTAATCTTGTAAGGCTGCATACATTGCATTCTGTGAAAGTAAGCATGATAATCTGTGGCACTGCGGAGTTCTCCCACTTCATCATCTAGAAAATCTTCACTTTTTCTGAGTAGCAGATTTTAGGTTTAACCAGAGTAAATGACTTCTAATAACCACCTCCACTGCCATCACCCTCCATATACAAACAGAAGGTTTAGAATGCCTTAATTCTGGCTCAGTCAGTGGCATGGAAATATTTATCTGCATGCAACTAGCAAGTATTCCTAGAAGTAGCTCCTATATGTTTCATTGTTGCTAAGAAGTGCAATATAAGATGATGTCTCCTTTGTTAAAGGCTATTTCTTAACTTTTTCCATATCAAAAGACATAAATAAAGTGAAACTTATAAAGCTGAACATTCCTGAACAAAGTACTAGGAAATAATAGGGAAAGATTAATTCTTGTTGCCTCTTTTATTTAAACACATCCGACTAAAGACGAAAGAACCTTTTCTTCGCTGAATCTAAGAAGCCTGATCAAACATTGCCTAGTGTCATCCAACTAATATTTCATTTACCTTGACTGCAGCTCCATTTCTAATGAAGAAGCTTCTTTTCATCATAGAGTAAACTTTTATTATATGACAGAATCGGCTAGTGTGAGCTAAATTCTGAATTGCATTGCTGCTGAATTTTCTTAGCTATTGCAACCTTAAATATTTCTAAGAGATGACATGTTAGTACATTCATAAGAATCTCTTGTGCTCCTCTCGTCTGAGATTATATGCATGGTGGTGATGTGACACACACTAATGTCCCTCTCACCAGACTGGATAAGGAAAAGGTCATGGTCAGCTGTCTGTCAGGTGCCAGTATATGCAATATCACACATGCACTCTAGTCTCTCAACAACAGGTACTGTTATAACTCTGTCATAGCCCATGTTAGTGTGAAAGACTTTAGATGTACTTCTCTGGACTGTATGAAGAGAGCAGGGGAACCCGCTGGATTTTTGCAGGGGGGGCTGCAAACTCAGCCCCTCCCCACGCAGCCATTTCAGTGTCCCATTACTTGGCTGTTTCTCCCCAGTTGCCATAAACACTGTTCAAAACTCTGTGTGCATACTGTTTTATGCTTTACTTATATAATGATTACAGATATTTGGATTTAATTTACAACTTTTATTTCAAATGAAATAGCACAAACACTGATAGACATTTGCTAAACAAAGCAATAGTCTTAACAATGAAAACAGATTTAGCATTAAAACGTCTCTACCTTTGAAACTCACATTCACTGAAACAGCATTGAAACACACATTCAAAGAAAATGCATCTGGCCAGTGGCGGGTTAAGTTTACCTTTCAGCTGTTTTCAAATCATAGGCCCCTTGCACACATTTTTAGGACCATGCAAAAGTTCTTTGATTCACATTCCTGACTGTATTCATTATAATATATAATTAAATTATATCCTTTGTAGAATACAGCACCACTTGTTAGAGTGTGTTTTAAATTAATAGTTTTGAACATTTTTCCAGTAAGCAATGAAACAAAACATATGAATCAGTAATGACGAACTCCCCAATTCAGAACATTTCAATCATAAAAGGCCACTCAAACTTCTGTCATTACAATGCACCAATATCGGTC
This sequence comes from Protopterus annectens, assembly GCF_019279795.1. NCBI lineage: Eukaryota > Metazoa > Chordata > Ceratodontiformes > Protopteridae > Protopterus > Protopterus annectens. The sequence goes on from NC_056735.1 coordinate 1,706,920,717, forward strand.
ATTATGCACACCCCTGCAAAAGTAAAGTCATCTGAATAATTCCACATTAAAGAGATCTGAAACAAAGAGGTTGTTGCTGGAAAACAACTTTATATTTCAATGTTTCATGTACAAATTCAGTGCTTGCTGCCCTTGAAGAATAAATTACCTATGTTACATTAAAAAAATGGTAAGCTGGTATATTGCAATAGGGAATGGGTGGCAAGCTTAAGCACCCCACCCCCTTAAAATACAAATCTACATGCTGTGTGAATGGAACCTACAACCCTCTACATCAAGATGCAAGTATGCTACCTGCTGTGCTACTAACACTGCTTTAAAATTCTATACCACACTAGTGATAACACTTGCTAAACATAACAGTTGCACATTGTAAGCAGACTTAGCATGAGCAGCAGTAAACTCCTCTTCCCTTGAAGCTCACAGTTCCTTGAAAATGCACTTGAACTTAAATTCCACCTGCTAACTCAGAAATCTGGATAGAGCCTTAAGTAAATAGGGACAGATTATAAACATTGCTATCATGAACTTAGAAAATTGCTAGAATAACAGGATTTGTATTTGTATGCATTTTTCTTAAGGATATGACATCTAAAACTCAAATGTCTGTCATTATTTAGCAACTTCAATCCTTTTTAGGAGGAATATGGAGTAAAAATCTGGATATTCTGCAAAAACCTGTACAGCTGAGCGGTATGCTACCTCCCTCTTACACACACACACACACACACACACACACACACACACACACACACACACACACACACCATACCTCTCAATCTCTTAGCACAAGAAAAACAAAGGCCCAAAACTAGGGACACATTCAGAAATTTGCTAGAATAGCAGGATTTGTGTTAGAATGCATTTTTTGAAGGATATGAAGTCTGAAACTCTCATGCATGTCATTATTTAATAAGTTTAATCCTTAGCTCATCATAGTGATTTGTCAAATAAACCCCCCCCCCAAAAAAAAAACAGAATTTTTATGAGGAACAGACCAAAAATATATGGGAAAAATCTGGACATTATGTTAAAATCTGTACAGTTGAAAGGTATGGCACACATATACATCCCCCACCTCCTTACAAAGTGGATAGAATGAAAGGTTTGTATTCGTATGCATTTTCTGAGGATATAAAGTCTAAAACGCAAATGTCTGCCATTATTTTCTGACTTCAGTCCTTAATGATTTGCCAGAAAGACACAATTTTATGAGAAACAAACCGAAAATATGAGGCAAAAATCTGGATAATTGCGAGGTATGAACCCCCCTACACACACTCCCAGCACCCTCTTACTTATACACAAACACACACACACCCCTACCTCCCTCTTGCACACACACATAGACCTACCTACTTCTTACACACAAACACACACACACACGCGCACACACACACACACACACACACACACACACACACACACACACACACACACACACACACACACACACACACCTGTCCCTTTACCTACATACTTCTTAAATACACGCATACACACCCCTTCCTATCTACCTACTTCTTACATCCACACATCCCTGCGTATTTCTTACTCACTCACACACACACACACACACACACACACACACACACACACACACACACACACACACACACACACACACACACACACACACACATCTACCTCTCACTTGTACATTTGTCCTCAGTCCACATGTCTTCTGGAATTCAAATTCTGTGTGGGTGAGGAAGATGAAGACATAAACCATCGGTTGCACAGACACAGAAGGATCTGTGGGAATGGATGCAAAGAAGAATGCCCTTAAAAAAAAAAAGTATATATATATTTTTTATTAATAGAAGATTAATCTCTCAGCCAGCTGATTCCAGGGGTGGGGGGGTGCAAGTTTACCCCCTTGCACCTACCTGCAGGTGCCCTTGGAAGAGAGACATGACTGAGCTCTCGGACTATGTGTTTCAGGTAGATATGTCCCTAGCCTTAAACAGCATTTTACCTTTACCTAGGATGATGCCTCAATACAAACAGAAAATGATTGACTTCAATAGTTGGCTTAATGCCTGGTGTTATTCTAATGGGATCCACTGTCTGTCAGCCTGGGTCGATATGATCAACAGACCTCTATGCTTTGCCAGAGATGGTCTTCATCTGTCACCCCTGGGATTTGGCTACTGGCTAAGGCTATTGCCATTGTCATAGTGCCTTTTTTAAGCAGTGTCTCAAGAACAAAATTCTCAACGTAAAAATTCCATCTAAAAACAACCTGAAGGTTATGCTTACTAAATGCTAGGAGTCTCAGCACAAAACTGCACTCACTGGAAGCTGTCCTCATCTTGCAAGACACAGACATTTGTGCAGTCACGGAGACATGGTTCAAGGCTGTGGAGAGCCATACCAAGTTACACCTCCATCCACACATTCAGACCTCAAACTAAAGGTATAAAAACTAAAGGACATGGTGTATAAATATTCATTTAAGTTGAATACACCTCTAGACTAGACCGTGGTGGTGGTGCTGCGGTAGCATTGTCGCCTCACAGTAAGACGCTGTCCGGTTCGATTCTCCGCTAGAGCGTCTTCTGCGTGGAGACGTGCGTGAATGGGCGTACCTTAGTTGAAGGTTGTGCATCAGGGCTGGTAACTCGGCACATAAAAATCAACTACCAATCATTAGCGGACCGGAGTTCTGCTGTGGCGACCCCTAACCGGGAAAAAGCCGAAAGACACAACAACAACACCACCTCTAGACTGGTTAAACAGTATGACTCCCTGGAGACACTTCAGTTGCAATTAACTGTTGGTAGGACATCTGTTCAAGTCATTGCCAGCTACAGAACCCCTCCATGAATCAGGACACCCACTCTGCCTATTTGGATCTAATTGATTCTATCAAGATACATCCAAACACCATATTTTTGGGCAAATTTAACTACCCCATCCATTGACTGGGTAAATTACTCTTGCTCAAACTCACTTGCCCAAAGGTTCCTCAACTTCATTAACTCCAATGCTTTGGACAAGCTGGTTGACACCCCCACAAGGGGTGTCAACTTCCTGGATCTGGTGCTCACAAATGTTGGGGACCACTGTAGCACCCCCCTCTCTGGTTAAATCTGACCATTAATCTAAGTATCACATCTAACCCCCCCCCCCCCTTGGCAGCAACTAAACTATAAAACTTCTCCAAAGCAGATTATAAACTCTTATGTGATGGTATAAATAGCTTCACTGCACCTTCTCCCTCAGATGGAACTGGCAACTATGCCAAGCTCTACACCAGTGCTTTATAGAAACACCTATATAACTGCATTGCCTTGGCTGTACCTGATAGGATGAAAAGCAAATCTGCCTGATGGACAACCACCATTAACAGGCTTTACAATAAGAGGAAGAAATTGCTGTCTGAGAATAAGGGGGAGCGAGCCCTCCTAAACCGGAAACACTCCCTCCTCAGCTTAAACAAGCAATTACGACTTCTTGTGAAGTCCTCCAAAGCAAACTACAAGTCCAAATTAGCTTCCTCAACAAAGGACAACCACAAGACATCCATAACCTAAAAAGAAAGTCCCAGATTTGTGCAGAACTGGTAGTTAATGATACCACATATACTGAGCCTGTGGATATAGCCAACCTGTTGGTTACAACAGGTTATGTGAAAACTTCACTTCTCTGTCCCTGCCACACGTACCCCATGACATCCCTACCACCTGTCCCCACCTTGTATCTCTAAAGAGCAAGTTGTAAATGCTCTCCCTAATGCTAAAAACGGAGCATCTATGGGACCTGATAACATCCCAGGCTGCGTCCTACATAGGCTCCAACATGAATTAGCAACACCATTGGGTACTCTCTTCAGTCATAGTCTAAGCACCAGCTTCGTACCAGCTGAATGGAAAACAGCCACCGTTATTCCTTTGCACAAAGGTGGTACTTCCACTGATCCTGGGAAATATATATCTATTAGCCTGACTAGCCTTATCTGCTAAGTCATGGAGTGAATCATTGTGGACCTTATCAACAAAGATATAGGTAATCTCCAAACACTTGACTACTCAGTTTGGATTTGCCAAAGGGAGATCATGCCTGTTTAAACAGGTGGACTTCAAGACAGTCACCAAGGCCCTGGACAAGGGGAAATCTGTGCATACAGCCTACCCGGACTTAGCCAAGGTATTTGACATTATCCCCCACTCAGGCATTATTGACAAACTCACCCAACTAGGCATCAACCCTTATATCATTAGATGGGTCACTAACCAGCTCACTGATGGAACTCATATAGTCAAAATAGAGAAATCCACCTCCAACAGCAGACCTGCAACCAGTGGTGTTCCACAGGGATCAGTCTTGGGATCCCTACTGTTTGGAATCTATTTCTCTGAAGTACAAGCAAAAACTAAAGGTCTGTGGCTGACAAGGTTTGCTGATTACTGGAAACTGGGATCGGTCATAGATTCTCCAAATTATGTCAGCATCCTACAAGAGGGTCTTGCACAAACAAATGACTGGTGCCAAAGTCATGGCCTTAAACTCAATGCAAAAAATGTATTATCATTCCTTTTGGTAAAAGCAATGTTTTTACCAACTACATCAATAGTGACACCTTAATTATGCAGTCAGTGGTAAGTGACCTGGACACACAGGTTGACAGCAACCTTAACTTTGACCACCATGTCTCCACAGTGATAAGAAGAGCATTCTGTATTGCTCATCTCATAATTAAGGGCATAGCCTGCAGATGAAAAAGAAGTTATAACCTCCCTGTCCTCTTCCCTCATCAGGCCAATAATTGAGCACAGAGCCCCTTTTGGTATGTACCTTTCTAAGCACCTGCAGCAGTTGGAGAAACCACAAAGGTTCTTCGCAAGGAAAATTCAAGGTCTTCAACGTTTGTCCTATGGGGATCATCTGAAATCACTGTCACTTTATTCTGTTTCATACAGACTACTCAGACGTGATCTCTGCCTTGCATATAGGGCAATCTCTGACCCTGCATTATTGGAAATGTTTCATATCTGAATGTCAAATGGTACACAGGTTACTCACTCTAAAGACCTTAACCTGGTATGTGACATTAATAAAACCTGCGGGAGGGACACACCTTTGGAACAGACTCCCACTTCATGTCAAGCAGAGCACTTCATTGGCCCTCTTCAAACTTAATCTGGACAATTGGATGGGTGACTATAAATTCACCCCTGGGGTTCCACCTGTGTTCCTCTTGGACAGGGGCAGTAGGTGCTGATCGTGGAAATAAGGGTAAGAACTTGGCTAGGCTTGTAAGGTATTAGCCTGGTAACTTCTTATGATCCTTTGGTCCTTTATTAACAGGCACAGAAGAGATTTGTTTGAATGTAAATAAATGTCAGGCTCTTAGAAAGATTTAATTTAGTACTAAAATTTTGAAGGAAAAGACTTCATTGTGCACCGTTTTGATAAATAGTGTGGATATTGCATGTGTGCATATGTGTGTGTGAGCGTATGAGTTTTGGGCGATATTGCTAAGCTATTTTTTTTAACAGATACAGAACAACCGGTGATAGAAGAAAAGGGATTAGTATGAATATACCTGACAAATGGAGGATATTTTAAAACTGTTAATATTAACCGGGAGGACTAAACTTTGGTTGCTTTTTAAACAGTAAGGTTCACATTTTTTTATGAAGCTCTCTAAATGTGTGTGCAATGGAGATGAGAATGAGATTCTCTGAACACTTTTACAGTGTCACATTTAACAGATAAAGTGAAATCTGCATTCTTGGGTTAATCTGACAAGCTGTTCCCAAGTTATCTTTACTACTTCATATGCACTCAACTGCTCCAATGACTGCATGTTTTTGTTTTAGCAATCATTTGTTTTCCCTTTAAAGAAGTAAAATACTGCTATGTGCCAATTATTCTGTCACTGTATAGCTGACCCCCCCCCCCCCCAAAAAAAAAAAAAAAACTCTCTCTCTTTCTCTCATAAGTTCTTGCCTTGGTACATCTTACTACCAAATGTAATTTGATAGTAGTTAAGTTCTGCCACAAAAAATAATATTTTCCTTGCAACAGATGTGATAAATTAGCTTGCCTTACTTTCGGTCTCTTTAAATGTTTTTTTTTTTATGAGCAGCTGTAAAATGCTGCAAGCAAAGTTATGACCAAGTGAGGGATAAACATTGATTGCAATGTAGTTTCCAATGACTGTTGTATATAACTTCTGCAAACAAGTCACTGAGATGACATGATCAACATCATTAAAAGCTTGAGAATTTTTGTAGATTTTCTCCGTTTACTGCAACTACAATGGATAATACCCAGATGACTATCCCGATTTATCAAAATAAACAAATGCATAGAAATAACCATCAGCTATGCACCTACTCACAAAATAAATATTTACTTCTTCGCAATAAATAATATGATCTAGTGACTGGCAGAAGGCTATTGGTAATTGTGAAGCAAGTTCAGATCTAACGATCTTTGAACCCTTACGCACCAGATACCATAGACACAGCTGAACTTTCTAAAGCTCCTGATTCTGCCCTACATGTAATTAATTGAAAGATAAAACATGTTGGTAAAGATGCACAAAATGCATATATGTACCTGTGTCCCTCAGTGTGCTGTTTTGTATGAGTTAAAACCAAAAACTAATGCACGAACATTGTCTTCTTATAATGGTATCAAGTCATCTCAGTATGGACCAGATGGACATTCACAAATGAAATCACGTTAAAAAAAACTAAAAATCTGATGATGACAATCTTCATGTAATCCTTGACTGTGGGCTTGGTTCAGAGTCTCGGAACCAACTTGGCCATTTACTTCAGCTCGTGCCTTCCAAACTCTCGAGCTAGAATTTACCTATAATTCTCCTCTCTAAATTACCTCAGATCTCATTTACTGCATCGCGTGTCTGACGCGTACGACCACTCTTGAGCTTTGGCTTATAATTAAAGTAAGTTTTTTTTTCTGTAAAAATTTTTTTTCTTCCTTCTTATAAATCTCTCTTCAGATCTAGTGACTTTTTCTCCTACCTATTCCTCTCATTTAATATTTGTAGTGTGTGTGTGTCTTCTTCACTCTCCTTTTACTACCGTTGGTACTTCTTTCCACCGTACCATTGTTGGTACTTCTTTGTACCTATTTAGGTATTCTCTTAAATACCACTGCGGCTTATCTCCCTTCCTTTTCTCCATTTTAAAATGTCCAACTCAGACGGGCATGTGTGGTGTGTTTATTGCCTGGGTAAAGTTCACCTGCAGGAGGATTGTTCAGTATGCCATGGTTTCTCTGTCAGGACTGTCACTGAATGGAGAAATAAACGTATTCTTAAAGGACTGTTGAAAGGTGACTTTGAAGAGGTCATTTCTGGGTTCAAGACAGAAGCCAGTTCATCTACTTCTTATTCTTCTTCTACTTCTTCTTCTTCTTCTTCCAAGAAGCGATCTTCCTTGGTTTCTAATACTTCAGAACTACCTAAAAAGATTTCTAAACAGCCTTTGGTGTCAGCAGGTTCCTTGGCACCAAATGGCAAAAAAGGGTTTGGCACCTACCAAGACTTCAGAGTCTACTTCCACTGCCTCGGCACCAAGAGACTCATCTGTAGCGAAGCAGTCAGAGGCTATTTTTATTTCAACATCTAGATATTCTCCTTGTATAGATCCATTCAAGGATAGACCACCAAGCCCCTTTGTTGATCCAAGACCCCCTAGGTCTCCTTTGACTTCATCTGTTCGATCCACTTACAGTCTCTTGGAATCGGACATTGAGACTGGTGGATTAGCTCCTCATGACAAGGGGATTGTCTTGGTTCCTAGCCAAGTGAGCACTGGGACTGGCCCTATTACGACACCATCCTGGGGTACGGGACAAAATTGCTTCTTAGCTCGCCACCCTCGAAGCAATTTCTAACTTGTCCATGAGACCATTAGAAGACATGCCTGGATGCACTTGTGTGACTTTGTGGAGCCATTTAAAGCGTCATTCATCTATGCTCGCTCCTGTTGACAGATCATCCCTATTTAGTCCTAAGGTAAAAGACACTCTGGCCAGCCATGAGAAAGATGGGAAGACTCTTTCTGCCATAGGTGTACATTTCTCCACTCCTCAACGGCCCTACTCTAGGAACCAGAGAAATGGGAGACTATGGTTTAAGAAGTCCCAAGGGTCATTCCAGGACTCACATGGCAAAGACTTTTCCATGGGGCAGAGGGAGAAGTAATAAAAGATGCTGCCCTAGAGGCAGAAGTGGCCCGCAGAATCAGGGTTCCAGAGATTCCTTCTCTGGTACTTCCTACCCGCATTCCTGAATGGAGGCCCAATTGCCTTCCTCTGGAGGCAGTCAGCGGACTGTTATCCCTGCACTAACCTGCCTGGCAACTGATACCCTGCACCCATTTGTCCAAAGTTATCATATCCATAGGTTACAAAATTCCACTTTCTATAAGTACAAGACCCCAAAAAAGACTCCTGGATATTCCACCCAGTGACAGATAAGCAGCAGTAGCAGAAGTTCAGAAACTGCTCGACAAAAGAGCCATCCAAAAAGTCTCACCAGACCAAATAGGATCCGTGTTTTATTCAAGGTTCTTTTTAGTGTGCAAAAAAAGAGAGGACTGGAGACCCATTTTGGAACTCAGCCAGTTCAACAAGGCAGTTCGGCAAGCCATATTTTGGTTGGTCTTGGTACAATCTATACTTCCATTCATGGAAAAAGAAAATTGGATGTGCTGTATAGACCTCCAAGATGTGTATTACTACATAAAAAGAGACAAATGCTGCAGGAGGTTCCTGTGCTTCTGTCTGGGAGCCAGTCATTTCCAATTCAGAGCACTGCCCTTTGGACTCACCTCAGCCCTCAGTGTGTTCATCAAATCCATGGCGGTGGTAGCTGCTCATTTCAGACTCCAAGGGTTTTGAGTTTTTCCATACCTTAACGACTGGCTCCTCACCACTATCACCAGGCATCAATTAGAACAGGCAAGAGATTACACTCTGCATCTCTGTGCATCTTTAGGCATCACAATAAATCAAGAAAAGTCAAATTTACAACCTACACAACTAGAATTCATCGGAGCCCTGTTGGACACAGTTGTAGGAATTGCTTCACTCCCACTGGAGAGGCTACAAAGGATCAGATCTCAGGTCAGCCTAATTATCCAAAGCAAAAGTGTTCCACCCAGGTTAGTCCTACAAGCATTGGGCTCAATGGCAGCCTCTATCACTCTAGTTCCCTTAGCAAGATATCACATGTGAATCTTACAATGGCTGGTAACCTCCCAGTGGTCTCTGATAGATCAGCCAATGTCTCACCACATCTTGATTACCAATTGCTGCAAACAGGAACTTTCGTGGTGGCTCCACTCCAATGAGATTCTTTTGGGCCGTCCATTCATCCTTCCGCAACCCCAAGCCATAGTGACCACGGATGCTTCCCAGATAGGGTGGGGGGCATTATCTGGGAAGGACAGTCCAAGGTACACGGTCCCAACTGGAGGCCAACTTGCACATCAGTGTTCTAGAAATGGGGGCAGTGCTGTTAGTGTTGCAAGCATTTCAGGATGCCCTTCCTCTAGGAACAGTAGCAATTCAGATGGACAACATGTTGGTAGTCTGGTACATCAACAAACAAGGGGGAACCAAATCTTACCCATTGTGTTGAGAAGCACAAAGAGTTTGGTAATGGGCAATTTCTTCCAACCACTTTCTCACAGCAATGCACATTCTGTGGAGCTCCAACGTGATAGCAGACAGACTAAGAAGAACCATTCTCATGCCTCACAAGTGGTCTCTCAATCCTGTGGTAGTGAAAAAGATTTTTCATCACTGGGGCCAACCTTGCTGTGATCTTTTTGCATTCCCCCTAAACAACAAGTGCAGCAGTTACTTTGCCCTAATCCCCCTTCCGGGGGAGCCACCCAGAGATGCTCTTCTGCACAGTTGGCTCCCCCAGTCTTCTCTATGCCTTTCCCCCAACTCCTTTGATATCTCAGTTTCTAAAGAAAGCCAAGAGGTTGGAGAACTCAGTAATCCTCATTGCTCCCTTTTGGTCTCAACAATTTTTGTTTCCCTTCCTTTGGCCTCATCTTCTTCGGAAACCATGGAAGCTGGACCCAGCTCCAGATCTGCTGTCACATCTGGAGGGCATGGTTCATCCGAACCTCCTTCATCTCATGGTGTGGATTTTCCAATTTCCATTATTGCCAGGCATCCTTCCATTTCTTCGATTGTCTGTCAAATCATTGTGGCCCATCACAAATCTTCTGGGAAAATTTGAAGTTGGGCCCTTATGAATGAACTTCATTCTTATATGACCCCTATTCCTAAAGTTTTGGACTTTTTAGATAATTTCTTTCAATCTGGTTCATGGGTTCATAGGATGATACTAGGATATTGGCCCAGAGGCCCTTCTATGCCTAGCCAAGAATTTTGCCCATGTTCCCTCAAAATCAGCACCTGTTTTCCCTGTCCAGCAGGGACACAGATGGGATCCCTGGGTGTATTTTCTGTTTCCCATCCAGTTGTCCAGGTTCCTCTTAAAGAGGGTTAGAGAGGTATTCTGCTTGACATGGAGATGGAGTCTATTCCACAGTTGGGGAAGTCTTTGGGACACAAATCTATCCCACCAACAAGTTCTGTTAATGTCAGAGACGAGGTTAAGGCCTTATGTGTGGGTTGCACAAGTGGAGTTTGACTTATGGATATGCAGCAATTCCATCAAGGCTGGGTCTGAGATGGCTTTGTATGCCAGACACAGGTCACCTTTGAGCAGTCTGTATGAGACTGAGTAGAGGGACAGGGCTTTTAGCCTACCTGTATAGGATAGGTGTTTGAGACCTTGGATTATCCTGGTTAGGAACCTCTGTGTACTCTCCAGCTGCTGCATGTGCTTGGCAAGATACATACTGAAGGGGACATTGTACTTGATAATGGGTCTTATAAGGAAGGAGTACAGGGATGTTATGACCGCCTCATTCCTTAATGAAATACCCTTATTTATGAGGTGTTCCATGTAAGAAAACCTTCCATACAATGGAGGCAATGTGGTGGTCAAAAGTCAGGTTGATATAAACCTGGGTGCCCAAGACCCTCACGACTGATTGCATGCTTAGTACATTGTTATTAATGTGATAATTAGTGGGGATGCCATTTTCTCCAAAGGGGGATAATGATGCATTTCTTGGCATTCAGTTTGACACCATGCTTGTGGCACCAGTCATTAGTTTGGGTAAGGCCCTCTTGGAGGATGTTCACACCACTATGGGAAATTAAGTCAGTGCCCAGCTTGCAGTCATCTGCACACTTGGTCAGCCATAGACCACTGGTTTTGGCTTGCACCTCAGAAAAGTATATCCCAAACAGTAGAGGCCCCAAGACCAATCCTTGGGGTTCATCACTCATTACGGGTCTACTACTAGAGGTGGCTTCCTCTATTTTGACTGAGTGGGTTCTATCAGTGAGCCAGTTAGCTACCCATCTGGTAACATATGGGTTGATACCTAGCTAGGTGATTTTTGTCTATAATGCCCGAATGGGGAATAGTGTTGAAGGCTTTAGCTAGGTCAATGTAGGCAGTGTGCGCTATCTTTCCCTTGTTCATGGCTTTGGCTTTGGTGACTGTTTTGAAGAAGTCAATCAAGTTTAACAGGCATGATCTGCCTTTGACAAAACCAAACTGTGTGGGGTCAAGCGCTTGGAAGTCGCCAATGTCCTTGTTTATAAGGTCCATGATAATGCATTCAATGGCCTTGCAGATCAGGCTAGTTAGGCTGATGGTCCTATAGTTGCCTAGGTCAGTGGATGCTCCACCTTTGTGTAGAGGGATGACAGTGGCTGTTCTCCATTCAGCTGGGATGAAGCCGATGCTCAGGGTTTGGTTGAACAGGGTGCCTAATGCACCTGAGAGCTCATGTCTGAGTTCATGTGGGACACAGCCAGGGATGTTATCGGGTCACATGTAGACTGTATTTTTTGTCTTTGAGAGGGCATTAAGGACCTGCTCCCTGGTGATGAGGGGAGAAGGATAGGTGCTGGAGTGTCCTGGTTTACTGATGGGGGGACAGGGTGGTGAAGTTTTCACTGAGCCTGTCTGTCAGCAGGTTGGCTATATCTATTATGGCATTTGTGTATGTGGTGTTATTGACCACTATTTCAGAGCAGATTTGGGTGTTACCTTTGAGATTGCAGACATATGTGAAGAAGGCCTTGTCATTGTCCTTAGTGGATGTGGCTAATTTGGACTTGAAGTTAGCCTTAGAGGATTTCACCGGTGACCTTATTTGCTTGCTCAGACAAAGGAGAAATTGTTTCCAACTTGGCACCTGCTCCTTCTTGGTCCTGGACAGCATTTTTTCCTTTTATTGTAGTGTTTGTTTATTGCTGCTGTCCACCAGACAGGTTTGCTCTTCCTTGAGGAAGATGATTTGGTCCTGTCAGGTACTGCTGAGTCCATACAGCTATGTAGGTGCTCATATAGTTTTTTGGTGTAGGCTTGGATATTAGTGCTAGTTCCAACTGAAGGGATGGTGACTGTGAACCTGCTTATACCTGCTCTAGGGAGACTGTAGTCAGCTTGGGAAAAGTTTTTTTTGTTTGACCGTAATGGGGTGGGGGTGGGGGGGTCAGAGGAGATGGTGACTTCAAAAGTGATTGCTTTATGGTCGGATCTTACCTAGTGGTTACAAGGTGGATCTTGCCCTTTTAAATGTTAAGACCTCCATTTAAGGAACTCATTCCTCCCTGGGATCTCACATTAGTTCTTCAGTCCCTTACTCTGCCTCCTTTTGAACCATCAGCTACATCTGACTTAAAGTTTCTGACTGGAAAAGTGTATTCTTGGTAACTATTACATCCCCCAGAAGAGTAACCTAATATTTCGCAAAGACAGGGTCTCCCTTATGACTAATTCATCCTTTTTATGGAACGTAGTCTCAGAATCTAATATCAGTCAGACACTTCAACTACCGGTCTTTTTCCCTAATTTTTCCAATAAAGGGGAGTATTCCCTTCATTTATTAGATGTCCACAGACAGCTATGGTTTTATCTACACAGAACAAAGTATTTCAGAAAATCTGACCAGCTGTTTGTTGCCTTTTCCTCGTTTTCTGTAGTTAACCAAGTCTCAAAGGCTACCCTGGCAAAATGGCTCAAAGATTGGATTTCATTTATCTGTCAGTCAAAAGGGCTCCATCTTTCACACCTGGTAAAAGTCCAGTCAACTAGAGTGGTGGCAACTTCTGCAGTTTTTCATGCCAGAGCTTCTTTAGATGATATTTGTGCAGCAGCCACTTGGTCTTCTCCTCATACCTTTATCACTCATTACAAATTGGATCAGGTCTCTAGGGGACGGGTATCATTTGGTTTGATGGTATTTAGGAATATTCTTCTGTGAGACCTCCCAAGATTCAGGCACCTAGGGAATCTGTCCCACAGTCAAGGATTGCGTGAAGATTGACGACATCAGATAAAGAAGTGATGTCTTACCCTAACATTCTGAGAAAGGACTATTGAATATGCTCTATAAATCTCCTGGATGCCTACTATCACATAAAAATAGGAATGTAATTCTGGAGATTTCTCCATTTATGGGTGCAAGACAGGTATTTTCAGTTCAGAACACTGCCATTTGGTCTCACCACAGCTCTGGGGGTGTTTGTAAAAATGATGGCAGTGGTAACAGCTCATCTCTGACTGCAAGGGATCCAGGTCTTCCTGTATCTAGATTATTGGCTCCTCCCTGCTACTTCCAGGGATATTTTGGTTCAGCATTGGGACCTCTTGCTCCATTTTGTACAGAAACTTGGAATTACAATCAATTGGTCCAAAATTCAGCTGTCCCCCATTCTGCACATAGAGTTTATTGGATGTTATCTTAACACAGTCCTACAAATTGCCAAGCTCCCAGATTTCAGAGTACTTTCACTATTGGCCACCCAGGTCATTCAGCATCCTTTTCCTGAAGTAAGTTTAATCCTTCATTTACTAGGCTTGATGGTGTGTCTGTAATTACATTAGTTCCACTTGCAAGGTATTAGGTGAGGGTACTCCAGTGGACCCTCTCAGTTCAATGGTCACAAAGTCTTCACTCCCTTCATACCAGGATTTTCTTAATGCAGGTTTGCAGAGACCATATTTTGTTTGTCTTTTCGGCTTTTCCCGGTTAGGGGTCGCCACAGTGGAACTCCGATCCACTAATGATTGGCAGTAGATTTTTATGGTGCCGAGTTGCCAGCCTGACGCCCAACCTTCAGCAAAGGCACGCCCATTCATGCATGTCTTTTGGAGGCCACTCAACCGTGGGGAGGACATGCAGACTCCACACAAAAGGCACTCCAGCCGAGAATCGAACAGGAGAAACTGTGGATAACTTCCTCATCAGTAACAAAAGTAGAGACCTTTTGTCCATCAAATCCTCAGGCCACAGTAACCATGGATGCTTCTCTTCTGGGGTTGGGGGGGCATTTCAAAGGGAAATCAGGTCAAGGTGCTTGGTCACCACTAGAGGCCAACCTTCACATGAACATCTTGGAGATGAGGGTGTTCCTCCTTGCTTTGCAGGCATTCCAGGACTCCCTCCCCAAGGGTGTGATTTCCAGTCAGACAGACAACATGGAGGTAGTCTGGTATATAAACAAACAGGGTGAAACCGCTTATACCCACATTGCTGGGAAGCCATTAAGGTTTGGCAATGGATGACATCTTCTCATTGTTTTCTGATGTGCTTTGCTATCAGAAAATGATGGGAGATATCTTCCTATCATTTTCTGATAACTGCACACATCAAAGGGGAGTCAAGTGTACTATTGGACAAGTTGTGCAGGTTGATTCTTCTTCCTCATGAGTGGTCCCTCAATCAGCCAGTGACAACACAGATTTTCAACTGCTGGAGCCTACCTTGCTTCAGTCTATTCACCTTATACCTAAACAACAAGTGCAGCAGTTACTTTGCCTTGATCCCTCTAAAGGGACAGTCACGAAGGGATGATCTAGTTCACAATTGTCCTCCCAGGTCTCCTCTACGCGTTCCCTCTGATACCCCTAATAACAAATTAAATCAGAAAATGAGAAGGTGAAAGACCAGTATGATACTCACTGCCCCAGTTTGGCCCCAGCAGGTTTGGTTCCCCTTCCTGTGGCTTTATTTGCTACATCCTCTATGGGTGTTGGATCTGAATCCAGATATTCTGGGCTACCCATCCGGATTGTCTCTACTTGATGTAAAAGCCCTGAAGGTAACTGCATGGTTGCTCTAATTCTAACATTAGCCAGAGATACCAGGCTATCTTCTTCAGTTGTCCACATTATTTCCGCCTCACAAAAACTGTCCACCAAAAAGATATACCAAACCAAGTAAAAAAAATGTCCTACCTTATCTTAGGGATTAAACTGTTCCTCAACACCCCTTCCTTCAATTTTGAATTTTTATCGGAGTTTTTTTTTCAGAAAGGTTCCAGTTTCTCATTTATTAAAGTGCAGATGGCTGTCATCTCATATTTTCATGCAGAGCACAATAACATTTCCATAGCCTGTTTTAACATTTCCAAAGCCTTCCTTAAGTGTACTTTTTATTCAGACTTTTGATCAGAGACCCAGTTTGTCCATGGGATATCACTATTATGCTTCAAGCTTTGACCCAAGCACCCTTTGAACCAATAGCTTCATTAGACTTGAAGTTTCTTTCCTAGAAAACTATCTTTCTTGCTTCAATTACCTCTGCTGGATGATTTTTTGTTACAAGCACTATCTTGCAAATTACCATATTTGTTTTTTCATAAACACAGAGTAGACTTGAACAAATTCGTCTTTTTTGACAAAGGTGGCATCAGAAGCAAATCTAAATCAGTTAATTGATTTTGCCAGTCTTTTTTCCATGTTTCTCAAACAAAGAGAAATATATGCTACACATGCTAGATCACTGACAGATCAGATTCGATTTGGATAGGACCAAGGATATCAGAAAGTCAGATCAGCTATTCATATCCTTTTCCAAGTCAAACTTGAATAAAAGTATATAAAAAGCCACACTTTCGAAATGGCTGTCAGAATGTATTTCCTTGTCATAATAAACTGGGCTTGCCATTACATGCGAAACCAGGAGTTCATTCTATAAGAGCATTGGCTACTTCTGTGGCCTTCATGAAGAGAGTTCCCATTGATGACATTTGTGCAGCAACAACATGGTCCTCTGTCCATACCTTTGTATCCCATTATTAAATTTGATGTGTATTCCTGATCACGTTCTTCTTTTGATTCCACCATTCTCAAGAATGTTCTTCCTTGATACCACCTGGGTGTTCTTTAGCTTAGAAGTCTGTCCCAAAGGTTGAATCAGATGGAAATAGAAAATATCTGATACAAAAGCTATGTACTTACCATAAAAATAAATCCATGTTGCCTCATTTTCATCCAGTTCAACATCCCTTCCTCCTTCCCCTTTCCAGTATTGTCACTGACAGCTTCTGGAGACTGAATACACTTCCTCTAAGACCCTGTCTGTGAAATTTTGCATGGGTTACCTTCCTATAGGTATTTATATGTCCCTTAGCATCTATTTGCTTTAGTTTAAGTCTGGATAGTAACTGGAGATACGTCAGCAAACTTGATCTGAGGTACCTTGATGGAATGGTGGGAATTATTGGCAGGGATGATTCAGAGCCTCAGATCCACAGCTTCATAAAAAAGGCACCAAGGTCAGATGCGGTCAGATCTGACAACCCAAAGGTTGAACCAGATGAAAGTGAGAGAACACGGATCTATCTTTATGGTAATTACATAGTTTTTGTTTTCTGGTGTATCACTGGAATTTCTGTGGCTTTTTTTTCAGTGTCTTTTCTCTGTTGGTCTGTTAATCTCTTAATACCTGATTTTTAGGGGTAGTAGTTATGATTTTCTCCTCTCTTTATTTTCTTCCTTTTTGACTATTCTGTGTATGTGTCAAGGGCAGACATAGTTTTTTCGTAGTAAGTTCCTTTCAATTTCTAGATTTTTAAAAGGCATTACTTTAATAGTTTGGACTTAAATTATAAACATTTACCAAATGTATGCAAGTGCCTGAGTGACTGCTGTAGTCAAAAATGTATGTGTTTATGTTACTTGAATGTGTAAGAGCTCTTCTGTGCTTCAGTGTCAGTCAAAGTCTTATTTCTGTCTGGTTTAGATTGTACTGATATGTTTTAAAGCAGTCCAAGGTACTTCTTATCTGGCTTTCTTCTAACAAATATTTCCTTAGACTTTTTAGATGTTGGTGTTCATGTCTGCATAACATGCAGTGGGCTTTCTGTGATTTGTTCTCAGTACAAAGGACTTTTTTGATTGACCCTGTCCCCAGCCTAGTTCTTTCTTTGGAATTGGCTACGGTCATATTTCAGTTTATTTCTTGGACACAGTCTTAGTCTGGGTCTCAGACTCTTACTGGTAATATTTAAGAACAGACCAAAGTTTTTTCCCTAAATGTTTTCTTTTTTTCCCTTCCTCTCCTTGGTCTTATTAAATCTGTAGAGATTGATGTTGTTTAGCTATATATGACTTGTTTTGGGCTTCTTGCATTTGGTTCTGAGATGAATTAAAGTAGTTCATTGTTTAACCCTCTCACCAGCCCAGTTTGAGCTGTGGTATTAGTTGTGGTCATGCCCCAGTTTACTTTACTTTTGACCAACCTAGGTAAATGGACAAATGTTAACTTTGACTGGTGTTTGTTTTTACTCCTTTAACTCTTTTGAGACACTTTGACTTGCCTTCCAAGTTGACAAGAGCATTTCTGATTTGTCCCTTTCACCAGACCATTCTGGCTTTGGTGTCATTTGTGGTTTATGTCTTGTGGGCTTGACTCAGTCTGTGCCTGCCTCCTACCCTGTGTCTACTTTAGTGCCAGAGTCAGATTTGGAAATCATTTTGGGCCATCCTCCCTATATTGCACTCAACTTCGAGATTCTCCACATCATTCTCTTGAAAGGCATTATCTTTGACCTCGGGGTCGAATGTCTCCTTGATCCCGAGTTTGGTGCTTAGGCTGTAGATGTCAATATTTGTTGTTGATGTGGCATTGAGTGGCTTTGAACTGAGAATATCTTTTCTCTCTAAACACAGTTTCAGAATCAGGCTACTGACACCAAACCTGCTTCATAGTTGAAATTGTAGGTACCTGAACACATTTGGCATTGTGCTGGCTGGTGTCAGACCCTCTTTGGTGCTGAGGCAGTTTTTGAAGTTGGACTGTGACACCGATGGGTATTTTAGTCAGAGGCAACATTCCTTGACCCCAGCCCTGAAGAGTTTTTTTTTTTTGTTTCAGGAATGACATTTTATGCTCCTTTCCTCAACCCCTCACGCTCTCTAAATTTTTGAGCCAGGCTCTACCCATAATGCTTCTCACAGAGATTACCTCAGATCTCGTTTTCCGCTTCACAGACCAGACATGTTCATTCATTCTCTCAAGCCTTGGCTTAGTTTGTGAGTAATTCCTAATTTTTTTTTGCCACTTTATTTCTGAAGTTTCCTTTTCATAATTCCTTGTATTTCTACCCACTCCTCCCTCTTCATATCATAGCTGGATTTTATCTGTCTTCCCTCTACCATTGGTAAACTGTCCAGTACCATTATTGGTACCCCATTTCACTTCTGTTAAATACCTTTAAAGGTAGTCTTTCATACCATCGCTGGTATTTTTCTTTCTAATTTCTATCTTAAAAAAAAAAAAAAATCTTGCTTTATCTGTATTCCTTCCTTGTGTGAGTGCTTTGAACCTATTATGGCAGAACAACAGGAAAAACATTCTCCTTCTAAACCCTCTAAGGGCACCTCTGGATTTAAAAGTTGTAAAAAATGTGAGGGTAAAATGCCCAATTCAGATGGGCATACCATGTGTCTGTATATTGCCTTGGTAAGATTCATTTACAGGAGAACTGTGTGATTTGTCATGGGTTTTCTACCAGTACTTTAACGGAAAGGAAAAACAAATTAATCTTAAAAGGACTACTTAAAACTGGATTTGATGAGGCCAATTCCGTGTCCAGAGAGAAAGCTGGTACTTCATCATCTTCCTCTTCTTCTCCTGTCTCGAGGAAAAGGCCTTCCTCGGTTCCAAAGTCCTCAGAACCGTCAAGGAAAATATCTAAACCTTCGTCAGTACCGAAGAGTTCATCGGCACCAGAGGATTTGTCTACACCAACTATTGCTCCTACCACTAAATTGGCTTTGGAGCCGACAGCTTCTTCTTCAGTACCTACTGATATATCGGTACCAAAGCAACTGGGGCTGCCTTCCTCCCAAGAACATCCTATTCCCCATCTGTGGACCCATTTAAAGACACTCCTTTTGTGGAAGTGAGACCTCTGAAATCTCCTTCCACTGCATCTGTTCGATCTACTAAGACTCTGAAAGAGACAGACAATAAGAGACTGGTGGATCAGCTACTTGTGGCAAGGGGATTGCCCTGGGTTCCTAGCCACACTGGTGTCAGAACCGTTCTTCCTATGACACCCCATCTCCTCCTACTCCAGCTCTTGCTAAGCCTTTGGAGCCCCTGATCCCGACTCTCCCGGCTCCAACTGTCTCTGTTCTGGTAGCATCTTCATCTCTGGTTCCAAGGACTGCCTTCAGTAGCTCGGAGCTTTTGGCATCGGAGACCTCCTGGGATTGGGACTCTCTGGTCGGGTCTGAGATGCGTGGTATCTTTTCTGTTCCTTCGGAACAATCTATGCCTCTTGGTGCCTCGGCCCTTGCAGTATCAACCCAGGCTTCTGTTCCAGAGGTGGCTTCCTCAGTGCAGGGTGTGACCCTGGTTCCGAAGGAGTCTATTTTTCTTCTGGGCTCTCACACCTCTATGGGAGACTATGGTTTAAAAAATGTAAAGACCCTTTCCAGGATTCACAAGGCAAAGACTTTCCCCGGAGCAGTGGGGGAAGCATTGGAAGATGCCACCCTAGAGGCAGAAATAGACTGCAGAATCAGGGATCCAGAGAGACCTTCTCTGGAGTTTTCTACCAGCACCCTTGAATCAGTGCCCGATTGCCAACTTTGGAGGCAGTTAGGGGGAAGAGTTTCTCTGCACCAATCTGCCTGGAAAATGTTAACAGTGGACAAATGGTTGCAGGGAATCATATCCAGAGGTTACAAAATTCCTCTATCACAACCTCGAAAACCTCAAAAAAAACATCTAGGCGTACCACCCAGTCTCAGCTAAGCAGCAGTTCTAGAAAATCAAAAGCAACTAAGTAAAATAATCATCCAAAAATTCCCATCAAACCAAAAAGGATCTGGATTTTACTCAAGATTCTTTTTAGTGCCCAAGAAAACAGGAGACCCATCTTGGATTTCAGCCAATTCAACAAGGCTGTTCAACAAACCAAATTCCAGATTGTCACAGTTCAGTCGATACTTCCATTCCTGGAAAAAGACGAGTGGATGTGCTCTATCGACCTCCAAGATGCTTATTACCACATAAAAATGGAAAAGAGCTCCAGGAGGTTTTTGCGCTTCTGGCTGGGAGCCAGTCATTTCCAATTCAGAGCACTGCCCTTTGGACACACCACAGCCCCCAGAGTGTTTACCAAATGCATGGCAGTGGTAGCAGCTCATCTAAGACTGCAAGGATTTCAAGCATTTCTGTATGTTGATGACTGGCGCCTCACAGCTGCCACCAGGAGCCAATTAGAATGGGCAAAAGATTATAACATACATCTCTGTGCATCTCTGGGAATAACTATAAACTTTGAAAAGTCCACACTTCAACCCACTCAAAAACTGGACTTCATTGGAGCCCACTTAGACACTGTCTTGGGAATTGCATCTCTCCCTCCAGAAAGGCTACAGTGCATAAGATTGCAGGTTGGTCAATTGCTATACAATGACAAGGTCCCAGCAAAATTAGTTCTTCAAACCTTAGGCTCTATGGCAGCAGCAATCACTCTAGTCCCCTTGGCGAGGTATCACATGCGGATATTGCAATGGCTACTAGCATCCCAGTGGTCTGTCATTTACCAACCAATGTCTCAACTAATTCTGATTACCAATCATTGCAAGCACAACCTGCTGTGGTGGCTACACTCTAGCCAGATTCTCATGGGTCATCCTTTCATTCTCCCTTAGCCCTAAGCTACAGTGGCCACGGATGCCTTTCAGACTGGATGGGGGGCATTATCTGGGAAAGACAGTCCAAGGCATGTGGTCCCAATTGGAAACCAACTTGCACATCAGTGTACTAAAGATGAGGGCAGTGCTGTTAGCGTTGCAAACATTCCAAGATGTCCTCCCTCTAGGAACAGTAGCTATTCAGACAGACAACATGTCAGTAGTCTGGTGCATAAACAAACAAGGGGGAACCAAATCTCACCTGTTGTGTCGAGAAGCACTCAGAATTTGGCACTGGGTGATTTCTTCTAACCTCTTTCTTATAGCAATGCACATTCCATGGAGTTCCAGTGTGAAAGCGGACAAATTGAGCAGAACTATTCTCTTGCCTCACGAGTGGTCTGTCAACCCAGCAGTGGCGAACAACATTTTTCACCAATGGGGTCAACCTTGCTGCGATCTCTTTGCCTCTCTCCTAAACAACAAGTGCAGAAGTTACTTTGCCCTAATCCCCCCTTGGGGGAGTCACCCAGAGATGTTCTTCTCCACATTTGGCCTCCCGGTCTGCTTTATGCCTTTCCCCCAATTCCTGTCATTTCACAGTTCCTGAAGAAAGCCAAAAGGACGGAAATCTCAGTAATCCTCATTTCCCCCTTCTGGCCTCGACAAGTTTGGTTTCCCTTCCTGTGGCCTCATTTGATTCAGAAACCATGGATTCTGGACCCAGTGCCAGATCTACTGTCTCATTCAGAGGGCATGGTACATCTGAATCACCAAATCCTCAAGCTCACTGCATGGCTTCTCCAGTTCCCATGATTGCCAGGCATCCTTCTCTTTTCTCACCTGTCTGATAAATTATTATCACTCACCACAAATCATCTACAAGGAAATTATATCAAAGCAAATGGTAGAAATTTGCTAGATGGGCTCTACACAGTGAAATAGATCCATATTCAAGTCCTATCCAAAAGGTATTAGATTTTTTAGCTTTACTTTACCAGTCGTGTTCCTCTACGTCAATTATTAAAGTGCATCTAGCTGCAATTTCAAACTTTCATACAGGACTGGAGGGTGCTCCTCTGATGTCACACAAATTGTGTAAAGCATTCCTAAAAGGTCTTCTAATGCTAAGACCTCCATTTAAAGAACCTCTTCTTCCGTGGGATTTAACTATGGTCTTTCAGGCCTTGACTTGGAACCCCTTTGAACCATCGGCAACTTGTGACTTAAAATATCTGTCTTGGAAAACCCTATTTTTGGTGGCTAGCACTTCTGCCAGAACAGTCTCAGAACTTCAGGCCCTGTCATGCCAACCTCCATACTTAATTTTTCATAAGGATAAAGTTGCGCTTCAAACCAGTCCTTCCTTTTTGCCCAAGGTTATATCCAAAACTAATATTAATTAGACTTTACAGCTACCAGACTTCTTCCCAAATTTTTCAAACAAAGGAGAATATGCTCACCATCTTCTTGACATGCACAGACAACTACATTTTTATCTTCACAGGACTAAAGTATTTAGAAAATCATACCAACTTTTTTGTGGCATTTTCTTCTCTCCATCTGGTTACACAGTTTCTAAGGTTACCTTGGCCAAGTGGCTTAGAGACTGCATCACCTTCATTTATCATTCTAAAGGACTCCAGCTCCCAAAAACAGTTCAAGCCCATTCTACAAGAGCAGTAGCTACTTCTGCAGTCTTTCATGCCAGAACTTCTTTAGA
Source organism: Protopterus annectens (assembly GCF_019279795.1). Classification (NCBI taxonomy): domain Eukaryota; kingdom Metazoa; phylum Chordata; order Ceratodontiformes; family Protopteridae; genus Protopterus; species Protopterus annectens. The sequence continues at coordinate 1,706,943,477 of NC_056735.1, forward strand.
TGACATTTGTGCAGCAGCCACTTGGTCTTCTCATCATACCTTCATCACTCATTACAAATTAGATCAGGTCTCAAGGGGACAAGCATCCTTTGGCTCTGTAGTGCTTAGGAATATTCTTCCGTGAGACCTCCCGAGGCTAAAGTAGTGGGGGACTCTGTCCCACTGTCAAGGACTGAGTAAATACTGACAACATCAGATCCATATTTTAGGATAGTACTGGTGACAGCAGTGGAGCTAGATACAAGTTCTTAGGCTCCCTGAAGGAGAGCAATAGTAGCTTTCCTTCAGTGAGTGGTGAAATTTACTAACTGTGTTTTAACACAGTCTTAGGGCTGAGGAAAGGACCATAAAATGCCATTCCTGAAACAAAAAAATCTCCCGAGGCTAAAGTAGCTGGGGACTCTGTCCCACTGTCAAGGACTGAGTGAAGATTGACAGCATCAGATAAAGAAGTTATGTCTTACCATAATATTCCATCTGTGTTGTCAATCTTCACCAATCCTTGACATCCCCACACCCTGTCCCCCATCCTGAGACTCTTAGTAGACTGAATTTAGACTTTGGCTAGCTTTTCTTTATGGACTCATTTGGCCTCAGTTAATCTAATTATCATGCATTTGTGACCTTTCACGTCTGACTGCCACTCCCTGGCAAACTCAATCTGAGGTAATCTCTGTGAAGAGCATTATGGGTAGAGCCTGCCTTGAGAGTTTGGACAGCGTGAGCTGAAGTAAACAGCCGTCTCTGTTCCAAGGTTCAGAACCAAACCCAATGGCAAGGACTGGTGAAGTTCGACAACACAGCTTGAACGTTATGGTAAGATATAACTTCTTTTTTTGGATTCTATCTTTTCTTTCCGTATTTTTCTGTATCTTCCTACAGCTAGCAGCTGAACCTTCAATCCATGCCTCTTAGGACAGTGCAAAATTTAGTTTTAATCAGATTTATTTATGAACAAGACTGATTTTCTTCTTCACTTTCTTCTGAATTTGACATTTAGTGAAAATGAATGGGAATTTGGTTGCCTTCATGTTATGAACCTTATACCAACTAGCTCCATACCAGTCACTCTCTTTCTTTTTCCTTCTTAGGGCAGAGTGTGCATTCTGGGGGGCCAAAAGAGAGCCTGTCACTGCAGTCATATCTTGTAGGAAATGCGACTTTACTCATAACATATGACCTTCCACTGCTGGCTGATGGACAGGTGTCTCTGTGTAAGTTTTGCCAGCCCCTGTAGCCTGGCATTTACTCTACAGTTATTCAAAGTCTGTCATATTCTTTCTCTGCTGTATGAAGGATTGATCTGTTCTGCAGGTGGTTGAATCCTAGTTATAATTGCCTCTCGTCCATATTTCAACACATTTTACAGGAGTTACTTTTTTCCATGTAACATGTACCATCTCTTGCTTTCCTGCAGGCAAGGATACCTACGGCCTGACATAGTCTACAGTCTTTTCACAACTTCTCACCTTTGTTCTTGCTCTGTATGGAAAGTGGATTTATTCTGTAGGTGGGGGGATCCTAGTTTTTCCTGCCTCTTATTAATCTTCTGATATATTTTTAAGTTTATCTCTGGCTCATCTTCCTTCCTGTACTGAATGGAGTGGGGGCATAATCCCCTCCTAGCAGCAACATTACCTCAGATCTCATTTGCCACTTGTTGAATTCAGATGTGATTCAGTGATTTGGACTCACTTCAGCTAAGTTACTTTTTTGTCTTTCAAGTGTTTTGATAACTATATTGGGAGATTATCTTTCCTTTTGTGTTCATATCCTATTATATTCTATTTTCTACCTTTCTTTACCCTCCTCCCCCCAAAAAAGGTAAAATCTTCATACTTACCATCATACTTACCTCGTGCCATTGGTATCCTTTTTTCTTACTATCTTCTTTCCATACCTTACATTGAGTTAGTCTTAATAATAATTGTGGTAGTTTTTGGTGTAAGAAATTTGTTTTCTTGTCAAATGCTGTTGCTAATACCATTGTTGGTAACCCCTTTGCTATCTTGTTGTTTGCTTTAGTGTTTAGTTTCTGTCATGGCAGATAAGCCTTCAGGCAGATTTTGTGGTCTTCAGCAATTTGATCTTTCGATATTATGGTTGTAGGATTATGGATTTCAAGACTGTGATAGCAAACCAGCTTTGGCTTCATCTGTGGCTTTTTGGAAAGGGGTGTACTCTAGAAGTATTCTAGAGGCAGCAGTTTAATCTTCTGTACATAATTTCACAGAGTATTACAAACTGGATTCCTTTTCCAGGTCCAGAATAGGCTTTGCTAGGACCATTCACCAGAGCCTTCTGGATGCAGAAATGTAGCTAGGGTGGGTTCGCTGGTATACAAATCAGTACCTGTATTGGTTCTGTGGTCAAAACCGAAGATTGTAGCAAGCAGTTTGCTACATTCTTTAATAGGAAAGTTTTTTTGCTGCTCATGTGTTGCAGGGAAGGACATAGATGATGTGGCATTCTTCCTTAGGAGAGGAGGAAGGAGAGCCTGGTCAGAGAATGGTCTTTTAATTTTTTTTCTCCTCAACTTAGTGTTGATGAGCACCAGATCAGGCAGTGGCACCTCACACCAAATGTAAACACAAAGAGTTGTAACCAAAACACAAGTGACCGACCTCTGCTGCTTCAGGCTCGAACAGAACTTCTTCCTTCACACTAATAATCCACCAAAGATGTGTATTATAAAACACAGGTTTAATCCACAAACGAAAGCTAAATTTAGCGAAAACAGCACATGTAATACAGTCAAGTGATACAATCAAGTGAACCGGTTTAGCGCTTTCATCTGTCTGTAACAGGCTTCCTCAGGGTTCTGAGGAAGTCTGTTACGGACAGATGAAAGCGCTAAACCGGTTCACTTGATTGTATCACTTGACTGTATTACATGTGCTGTTTTCGCTAAATTTAGCTTTCGTTTGTGGATTAAACCTGTGTTTTAAAATACACATCTTTGGTGGATTATTAGTGTGAAGGAAGAAGTTCTGTTCGAGCCTGAAGCAGCAGAGGTCGGTCACCTCACACCAAATGAACCGACTATAGTTCAGGCTGGAAGCTTGAATTCCTTCTTCCTCCTCCCTGTATGTTTATAAGCTATGGTAATCTAAACATGTAGCTTAGGCTACTGCAGCAGTGATCTAAGTACAATTGTGTAAATATACTGGCCATAACAATAGATGTTCCAGATCACTGTTGCAGTAGTTGCCCCTCCTTCCAGCCCATTTACTTTTTTATTTTTGTATATTGCCAGGGTGTGGATGTATATAACCCTGTCTCCCTTCCTGGGGCAAGAAGATTTTGTCACCCAGTCTGCCTTTTTGTGTTGCTCTGCTCAAACCAGTGCTAGTTTGAGCAGATGGAAGGTGCCCTATAGCTTTGAAAGCTAGCCAGTGATTATATCCTTGGTAAGGCTATATCCCTTTATATTTTAGGGTACTGCAACATTGATCTATTATAACATCTACTTTTATGGTAAGTATACTCGCACAACTGTATTTTTCTTGAGAGCGGAGCATGTCTGCTTGCTCTCTGAACAATATCAATGAGGTGTGGACTTCAGCATTTTGATGCATCAGTTAGTCCATCCTGTTGACAGATTGATTCCAAGGAACAGGTCATTGACAGGGCTGACTGCATGGAAGAGGACCAGATCCCTACTTGCATAGTCTCCATGTTGTATCATGGAGGCTGATTTTCTGATCTCTGATATAACTTTGTTTCCTCTAAAGTTGCCCAGAGCCTGCTAGATGCTGACAGGCCTACCAGCAGTATGCCTTTCTTTTTCTAAATGGAAGAGATTTACCTTTGGGTAGCAGGAAACCAACATTTCCTACACACCTCTGTGCAGTTAGAGATGCCTTGGGGCACTGATCCATCTTCTCCTTTGCTTAATGTACAATTGTTTACTCTTGACTGGATTTAGCTGTCATAATTTAGCAGGTTGTATTTCTAGGGAATTTTCCCAGCTTTCTCTTCCTAGTGTTAGATCACTTTTTTGGGTATGCTGGACTTTAAATTATCAAGAATATTGTAGTGCTTTAAAGAGGCTTGAAATTTAAGATTAAAAAGTGAGATGCATGGTTGATTTTGAATATTGTTGATTTATTATGCAGTTTCAGTACACTGTCTATATCTTTTTGATGACAGCAGTGAAACAATATGATTGTCAAAAAGTTGGAGCTCAAGTTTCCACCAACTTTTATTCACTTAGAATTATTGTCTCAGAAGGCACCTCTGTTACTGTTAGTCACTACAGGGAGAATAGTATCAATTATCGGTACTGTTGTTTTGTTTATTATGGATATCCCTGCTTGAAGATTGTGTGACTTTATCTACTAATTTTTCCTTTACGTAGAAGGTCAATTTTAACATTTAATTGAATTAGTAGATACAGTTTTTGAACGTTATCATCACCATCCGAACTACAAGATAAAGAACTGGGTATTTTATGGACACCAGAAAATAATTTTAAGAGTTCAGTTCCGTGCCTAAAGAGTCAGATCAGCATTGCATCTGTCTTGCCCCTAAAAAGTTAGAAGTTTCTGTGTAAAAATGGACTATTTGTACTTGTTTGCACAGTGTACTGGATTTTGCTATGACTCATAACGGATGTCTTTAAGAGTCCATGAGAGTGCACCCTCCAGACCTGCTGTCTCATCTGCATTTTAATAGTGTTCTGTAGGTTATTGCCTTTAGGCTGCCCCTTGATTGTCAGTCCACATGTTTGCCATGCATGATGAATTGGATTGCCAGTCCCTAACCAGGGTAGGATTAATTAGAGCAATTAGACTATGCTGGTGATGACCTTCTCTCCATCTCTAGATGTATAAGTTGCTGTTCTGTACACATGTAATGATTTAGCAGACAGACAATAATGTAACAATATCAGTACTGTTGTGTCAGGTATACATTTTAACAACAGATATTTAATATGGCCTGTCTAATAAGTAATAGGAACACATTCTTTCCTCCCCCTTTAAGTTTTGACTTATGTACATGTGCAATAAGCATACTGATGTGCAGATTGATAAATCTTCAAAATGATGTCCTAATAAAAAAGTTGCCATTACTATTAATTTGGTGGTGTGTCTTGCAGATTACAGCTTAAACAAAGCTCACTACGATTTACTTCCTTGTCAACAATCTGTTCTTTTTTTTAATATTCAGTAGAGTTCTGAATGTTGCTTTTCTGTAACCATTAAAACGTGTTTTTCTTTCCCATGATCATAAAGAACAACCTGAAATGCTTCAGGTCTGATTGATGAAATCTGTTTCCTATACTCGATCATTTTAATTCTGCACACAGAATAGCATATATAGGTCAAATTAATGTTGCTATACACGGCACAGCTTTCTGTTCAGTAGTACATGTAGTGTGCACAAAATAGCATAATTGCCAAAGAAGAACTAGTGTAACCCCCAGATGATAAGCAGATCTGTAAGTAATTAAGTTATATAGCATTTGAAAGCTGTATTAATTCACTTGCAAATCATTTTGTACATAGATTGTCAGTGTGGAACATTTTGCTGTAAGTTGCTTCCTCATTATATAGTGGCCCAAATGAGGTTTGCAAAGCATGCAAAATAAATTGTTCCTGTTCCACGTATGGCAAAATCAGATTCCCATCCCTTTTGTGTTGTATCACATACAGTATTGCCTTCTGTTCAGCCGTATAGTGCTGTGTGTTACTGTCTTTCAATCACTTTGTCATTTTAAAATGCTGTATGTCTGCCTCCCATGAGCATAGGACATAGCAGAATGTTTCAGCCCCATTTGGTAAAATCTCTTGTCCCCATCTATATTAAATGCTATAGGACACAGAATAGTTTACATTGGCTGCATGAATTCTATAGTGGTCAGCACATCTTTCTTTTTAACAATGCAATCTACTAAGACAGTAGCTTGGTTGAATTTTGTGATGCATTGAATGAAAACAACTTCCAAAGACCTGTATTAATTTAATAACTTACTGAAAGAAAAATGAAGACTACTTTACACTTTACTGTATATTTCTTCTCAAACATGATCAAATTAATACGGCTTTCAGATACTAAATCTTTGCATGATAGGATTAATACAGCATCTGAAGCTTGCATTAATTTATTCATAGACAAAATAGTATTTGCATGAATTCCTTAGAGCATAATACAGCCATGTTGCTGTATATTTAGTCCATGTTAAGCAGTGCACCAAATGATATCTGCAGACATGTAAAATAAAGAGAAACATGCTTCTTGTTTGTATTTGTTTGAGTTATCATTATCAGATAAGACTGAATAAAGCTTGTCAAAGAATTCAGACAATGTTTCTTCGAAATAGTGCACCAGCTGATATCTGCAAAAAGTTAAAAGTAAAGAAAGGTACTTGTCTTCTTTATCTTTGACTTTATCTTTCAGTACTTAGTATCACAGAAAAGTGCTTGCCACAAAATCTGGGCCATATTGCTTTTATGCTACTTCTCTGATAAACAGTGCACCAAGTAATGTATGCAAACTTGTAAAATAAGGTGAAACTTTCCTCTTGCTTATACTTATTACTTCTCACTGTTGAATATCACAGAATAATGTTTCTGAAGTAGTCAATGCCATTTTGCTGAATATTTCTTCCCAGTTACACTGTTTATATATTTTGTTCATTGGTATAAGTACAGCTAGAAGAGATCTATATATACTGTGTTTCGCTACCCCCCCCCCCCCAAGCTATGTATCACAGAGTAGCACTTATCAAACATTCAGCACCAGTTTGTGGTATATTGCTTTTTGGAGAAGTATATTATAGCAATAACCCAGGCCTGGGTGTGGGTAATGCTGGATTTACCCACGGTTGGTGTGGTTTGGTCATGAGGGTGAAGCCCAAGTGGCCAAACAAAGCCAACCGTGGATAAATCCAGCATTACCCACACCCAGAAGTGGGTTATTGCTGTTATACAATGACATTATTTAAGAAAAAAAATAATTACTTTTCTTAAATAATGGCATTGTATAATGCCTCCTTGCTGCCCTTCCGCAGCTGTCTGGTATTCTGTGGCAGTTCTGATGTACTGCGCATGTGCATGCCTACGCAGTACATCAGAGCTGTGGGCAAAAGCAACAGAGAAAGCAAGATCTCCGTTGCTTTTTAAAAACTGTTTCGCTATGTTAAATGAGTTTAACATAGCGAGACAGCTTTAAAAAAAACAACGGAGAATCTCTGTTGCTTTTTTAAAGCTGTCTAGCTATGTTAAACTCGTTTAATATAGCGAGACAGTGTGAAGCAACAGAGATCTTGCTTTCTCCGTTGCTGTAAAAAAAAAGAGTTATAGTAATGGAAAAAGTCCGGGCGACCGGACCTTTTTCCATTACTATAACTCTGATTTACAAAGTGCACGCTGACCAATCAGCGTGCACGTTTTTGAATATTTAATGG